>NC_056749.1:672971546-673064046 GCF_019279795.1 Protopterus annectens | reverse complement strand
TGGCTGGGCAACTTGTATTTATTTTATTTTTACTGTATTTAATGTGTTATCTGGGTTAGAGCTCTGATCCAAATCGGACCTTTTTCAGACTCAGCAGGGTGATTACAGGGATTAGACACAAAATCTACATGCAATAGAATAAACATGCAATGTACATTAACAAAGCGGAAGAGGTTTACAGTGTAGAAACTAATCAAAACAAAACAAATCACTACATCAAAAATGTACTAGTAATACAGGGCATTAATACTTATGATGCCACTATGGAAGACATGCCTACTTATATTGTTCTGAGAAGAGCTGTAGGAAGTACTAATGACACTCCAAACTAACAAAAGATTTCCAGTGTTACTGAATTACTGGGTTCCAAAATGTATGTGCTGTTGCAGTTTGGTACTGTCAGCTAAACAGCTGTCGTAAACTTGCAAAAGTTTCACTCAACTATGTTTCTTTGGGTCAAATTTAATCAGTCTAAATGAGTTTTTTTGGAAAGCAAAAGATATTTTGGCTGGTTTTAAGGACGGTACACTGATGCTCACTTATATTTTATTATCATTTTGATTTGCATTACTTTATTGGTGTTTCCATTTGTGTCAGTTTTGTTAGCTTTTGCTTGAGTGTTGGCAGCACAGGCACATCGCCAGTAGACGTGCAACCACACAAGGGGGGGTGTTCTCCATTATGAGTCTTTGCCATGGTGCTTTCCGGGTGGGGTCTGCATGCACTCCTGCAGCTGCAAGATTTCCTTTGGGGGGGGGGGGTCCAGTTTCTTTTAACTTCCCAAAAATATTCAGAAAGTCAATCAGTATTCTCCAAATTGTCTGTTAGTGTACGAGCAGAGCTCTTTGACGGACCAACACCCACTCCAGAATGGGTTTCACTGCCTTGTGCCCACTGTCGATATAGACTTCAGTGTCTTGGAGACCCGAAAAGAAAGTGGGTTATCAGAAAATGGATGGATGCTTGGGTGTTTGGAAAAGTTGTTATCAAAACTTAATGCTTGTGTTTTACTTTTTAATTTTGTAACCTAAATGTATTTTGATCAAATCCATTTTTTTTAACAGAAAGTTGGTCTTGTTGTGGTTACCGCCGGAATGACTATTTTCTGTAAGGACTAACTGCAGTTTGAAAGGAAGGTTTCCTTTAAATCCACTGTTGTGCTATCATGGAGTTAATATACATAAGTAATGGAGGTGTTGGGGGGGTAAGCCCTTAAATGATGGGGACAGGGGCACGGCCTCCTGCAAAGACTTTTAGTTTTCCTTATTTTAATGACAGTATTTCTCAATCTGTTTTACTCAGGCTATATTGCAATAGTATGTTCTGTATCAATGCACAGTAGACAAGCACAGCTAAACCATATGGAAAACATTCAGATGGATTGCCAAGATTTTGCAGAAAACATCTGAATTCCAAATGTTTAGTAACTTTGACATATGTTAGGATCTAAAAGAAAAATCAAAGAGGGAAAAGTATTCTGAAGTGTAAGAGACAGCTTACACAGACAAACCTTAAGCACTGCCTGCCTGAAGAAGTGCTGCAAGATTTGTGTGTGTGTGTGTGTGTGTGTGTGTGTGTGTGTGTGTGTGTGTGTGTGTGTGTGTGTGTGTGTGTGTGTGTGTGTGCTCACGCGCAGTGGTGGAGGAGGATATATAAATACTCAAAAGCTTGTTTTGGAGCTTTTCTCCCCAGGACTCCATTGAAAACGGGTTCATTATGGCCCAATGGACTATCCTGGTAAACCAACTGCAATAAATAAATAAATAAATAAATAAAAGCAAATGCTCTCTAAGTAAAACTTTACATCTGAGTAAACAAAAAATACAGCAGTGCCTATAAAAAAAGCAACTGAAAACATATTCACTATTACAGCAGGATATGAGTAAATGTCTACTAATTTTACTAAAATGCCAGCATTTATTACATGGAAGACAATCACATGATGTTGATATACAGTGATTTAAAAAGAAAGACTGTATGGGGATGTTGTAAAAAGTAAACAAAATAAAGGGCCAGCACCAGTGGAGGCTGCCCAAAATAAATTTGATATAAATTGAATACAAAGTGAAGGATATAAACTGCCCCCAAATCAGCAGCTAAGTGCCATAAATAAACAAAATTAGCACAAAAGTGCCATAAAAAAGCAAACCGGTTTTGGCTATACACACCTTCTTCAGTGCATAATTCAAACATAAAAAACAGAACACACATCAGAACAAGGCCTTATATAGGACTTGCCAATTAATCAATAACAAATTCCCATTAAAGGGGATATGCAGTAACCTGCTGTTAGGCAATGGATTTCAGTAATGGGAAATTTAAAGATGTTCACTCAAACCAGGGCTAAAAAGACCCCCATTTGATTATCCGTTTCCTTCCTTTATTATTTAAAAAAGAATGCCATGCACTCTTATGGGATCTATCACCTATAATTCTATCAATAACTGTGAGGTGAAATGATGCAGATGGGTGCTTAAGTGTATGTTTGTAAAGTGCACTAGAAAGTTTATGATTCCTAACGTCACTGATGCAGAAAAGGGGTGGTACAGATAATGAAGACAGAACAAACCAGTATAGGACAAGGATTATGCATCTCATGTGTTGATACATTTAAAGCTACAAACTGCATCTCTAACTGACTAAAGAAATTATCTGGCTTAATCCAGAAAAGGCAAGATGGACACTTAGAACAGCTGCTGTGCCCAAGTCCAGTGTACCTATGACTCCCATACAAGACTGTTACAAATTACTTTTAAGGAAATACAGAGGGTAAGTATTTCCAGTGGGCAAAATAACATTGCTTGAAACATATGAAAGTAAAAAGCATTTTAATGCAATGTTCCCTACAAATTAAATTGGTAGACAAATATGTGTAAATATGTGTAAATACTAACCCTTCTGAGCACATCCAACATTGAACAAGTCTTAAAGAATATTTTAAACACCTTTATTAAATTATCACTTAAAACAAAGGCAAGAAATACAAACTGCTAGAACCACTAGCAGTCAGGGTACTGATTAATCCAACGTGGACCACTACACAGGGTGATCCAGTACAAATGGCCAAAGTATTCCAAAAATTATCCCCAATACCTCTAACGTTGTTTAAAAAGCCCTTCAGTTTAAGTATTTTTTTTTTATTTTTTGTGACCTTGATTGATCTAAGTTATCCCTGCTATATTCCAGGGTATCTGTGAGGTTGACCAACTAGACAGCATATAGTCCAACAATAAAGATGAAAAATCTCAATCAGACAAATCAAAAATCATTGGAAAGATCAGAGACAAAAAAAATAAACAGTTGAGAAATTATTTTAAAAAATCTGCCAAAAGGAAAAAACACGGAAATAATTCCTTTGGAGCCCTCATTTCTGGTTTTAATCTTTTTTTATTTTGGGTTCTGCTCACAGGATGCATACGCATTGCTCAGTGAAGATTTTTCATCTTTATTGTTGGACTATATGCTGTCTAGCAGGTCATCCTCACTGATGCCCTGCAATATAGCAAGAATAACTTAGATCAGTCAAGATAACAAAATTGCTTTTAAAAAATCCTTGACCTGAAGGACTTTTTAAACTAAGATAGAGTATTAGGGCTTAAGACACAGATAAGCATACATTAATAGAAAAAAGCATATTAACATTTTTTTCCATTTCATACATTATGCATCACATATCACTTCTTTCTTTGTAACTATTGTCAGTCCAACATTATTACATAGGGTACTGAATTCCTGCATTCCCTTAAAACTCACTCCTCCTGAATGTTACTCTGTATGTATTGTTCTCAAAACTTCTATTTATTTCTACGTAACCCCCCTTTTCCAAAGATCCCTCTCTCAATTCTTTTATCTTTTTTATAATATTCAATACTTCAAACGCAGTTGGTTTAGACTTTCATTTCCATTTTCTAGCAATTGCTTTTTTTGGCAGCCAACAGAATTAAATTTAAGGCCTTACTGGGGCTAGGCAATTCAGACTGTGTCCCAGCAAAAAAGAACAATTTCCTTAGTTACAGCCATTTGAAGAAAGAAGACGTCCCTACTGGATTCCCCTCTTCAAATAAAACTTACCAGAGAGGAACTCTCCTATTTTAATTCTTGCCTCCTAGCCTTCATATAGCCTCCTAATTAACCTTATTATTGTATCAGGGAAACACAAATGCTTCCATTGCCCTACTCATATAATGCCAGCTTACTCTGCCTGCTCTCTCTGCATCAAGACCCACCGACAACAGAGGTATTTTTTAACATTCTGCCTCCCTCTGGATCATTGTTCTATTAATGTTGTCAAATATTTGCCTCCTCTCCACCAAACCACAATGATCTATACCCAAGAATTTTAGCAACACCTTTGCCATTCATTTACTAGTATAGACATAAACACTTAATCATGGTTTAAAAGTGAAATAGGCCTATATGAAGCTGGGTCTAATGGGTCTTTACTGTCTTTAAATTATCACAGCTTTCTCCAGGGATGTTTGTGCTTCCCCTCCTTCTAAAATACTGTTGAACAAAACCTTCTAGATCTTTATCACTTTCTTCACTCCTAACTTTCAAATGTCTACAGGAATACCATCTATTCCTGGAAACCTTCCTGCAGAGCAACTTATGTCAGTTTTTATCTCATCCCTTCCTATATTAACTGTTAATTGCTGAGCTCATCTGCCTCTAACTTTGGCATACTTAAGTCTCCTATAAATATTTCCATATGTGCTCTTTCTTGATTTCCACATTTCTCTGCATTATACAAATTTTCATAAAATTTCCAAAATATGTCTAATATAGGATTTCTGTTCATTTTTTCTTGTTACAAGCTCCCTGAGTCTGGCAACAACCTTTTCTATTTTCTGTTGCTTAAGTCGTTATGTTATAAGTTTTGTGCTCTGTTGTTATAAAAAAAAAACAGTTTAACAGCAATATTTCTAAACTCGTGCACATTATCCAAATACTCCCTTATTTTCTCTTTACCACTCTGCAGTGGTACCTCTTCTTGTTATGTGAGACTCCCCTTATTCTGCAATACTCTAACCTTTGTTAGCCCCTCTAAATAATTCTTATTACTTCTTAACAAAGTATCTCTCTTTTATTTCTACCCTATTTTTAAACTCTACTTTCATTTTTTTCCCTAATGACTCTCGAAAGTAGAAGTTTGGTATAATGGTTAAGGTGTTTTACCTTATACACACAAGGTACAGGGTTTGATTCTCATATGGGGTAATTGGCTAGGCTTAAAATGGCCTCAAGACAGTTAGCCTAGTACTAATCTATGAACCTAATAATTTCCCCTACCCATTCCTTAAATTCCACTCTTTTTAACAGATGGTTAGGGAAGCATCATTTTTCATTACCCTGCAGTTTTACTTAGTTAATAGCACATTATCTAAAATGTGGCTATGTGTCAAAACTTTCAATTAAATGAACATATTCCTGCAAAATATAAGTTTTGTCTAATCTAGCCCATTTATTGTACCTTGGGGAATAATATATAAATTATCTCTCTAATTTTCTACTACTGAATTTCTTCACTAGCAAATATTTTTACACGTCTTCAGAAATCTACCCTCTTTTGTTATACTTTCCCTTCTAGATCCCTAGATACATTCTCACTGGTGTAAATCAAGTTCCAGTCCTTTCCTATAAGGTAATAATCCTCAGTGAAAGTGGATTACTTCTTCCAAAACTTTCTTAAGCTCCATAACAACAGTTTTAGGTAGAATATAAACACATGCCAGAGTAATCCTCTTCCCTTGCCAGTAGTCCTTTACTACCACAAATATACCATTATTATCTTTCTTCCTCTTCTATCCCTATTAAGGCTCCTCTAGCAATTAGTACAAGTACTCCCCTTTTCATTTGTCTTGGATATTCTACAGAATATCCATCCTGAAATCCTCTCTTTATCAAAGTCACATGCTCACTTCTATCCAAATGTGCCGTCTATAGCATTGCTATTTGCACTTTGAATTTCTTAATATAACTTAATACTCTTACCTTTTTGTCTATACCTATGAGGCCATTCACATTACAAAATAACACGTACAATGAAACCCATTATGAAAAGACATTATTATTCCCATATATTATATATGAGCTTTTAAATATCTATTTCCAATTTTGGTGTTCTATGCGCCCACTAATATTTGGCAGGTTGATCTTTTATACAATTGTTTACTGTCATCTTCATTTGAACCTATGTCACATTTAACAAGACTTTAGTTTAAATGAAAAACCCTCAAACAATAAAACACAAACATACCCCCAGAACACAACCATAACCTAATTAACTTAAAACAGGTCTTTGTTCAGCTACCAAAATAAAAATAACTCGAATGACTAAATTTCAAACTGGAAACAGCGAAACGGACATTTAGCGAATACCAACAACATCAAAAATAAAGTCATCAAAAGGCCATAGCCTGCCAACATCATGAACACAACCAACCAAGGTGGTGGGCTGTGCCCCCCACACCCACCAACTATATATATATATATATATATATATATATATATATATATATATATATATATATATACTAACTCCAAGATTGCACTACAGTGGGGAATAGGGAAAATGTAAAAGGTTTCCCTTCATGTACCGTATGCATTGATTTACTTCCTGGTTGTTGGTCAACTATGGCCATTTGATAAATTTATTTTCGATGTTGTTGGTGTTAGCTAAATATCCATTTTGCTGTTTCCAGTTTGACATTTAGCCTTTTGAGTTACTTTTATCTCTGTAGCCAAACACAGACCACTTAAAACAAACACACAAAATCTACATCTTCAAATAATGAAGATGAACCTTCCTGATCAGAACAATTATCCCAACTGACAGCTGCACCAACAGGCGTTAACTAATCTAAAATAAAGCTTATCCATGCTAAGGTACACGTTACAGTCTGTGCTTCTACTTACAGTAATTGCTATCTATTCTCGTCTTATCTTTATTCCACTCCCAAATGTGAAAAACAGCTTCTATGCTTTCAGAAAACATTAACTTTTAGCCTTATTTGCTAAAAGAAAACTTTTAATTACATTCAATGTTTTTGTTTCCTTACTTGCACAAAAATTTTTATCAGATTAAGCCAAGGTCCTTAAAACCAACATTCACATATGACAATGTAAGAGAAAAAAAATATCAACTCTGCATATAATATAATCTGTGCACCTTTATACCCCATCCCTCACCTTAACAACCCAAGATTGCAGCATATTAACATAAATGTGCTTTTGTCTAGCCTTTTTTCTCTTTTTACATTGTAATGCCGATGTTTCGTAGAACGAAAAAAGAAAAAAAGTGATCATTTACTTTAGTATCTTTATCGCCTACAACAGTAACTAAAAATGCTTTATTATATAACATTCAATTTATATCATGAAATGGTTTATATAAATACTGTTAAAAAATTGTTTTAAGTACATTTACTTTTTTCTTTCCTTTTAGTGCATTTCCAAACATTAATGAAATTAAGTGTTGTATACGCTTTTCAATCCCAATTAAGTTAAGGAAAGTCAAAAAAAGTCCAATATTTCCACTTTTAATTATTTAGCCATATTTCACAAATGTGATTGATGCTTTATAATCTCATACGTATGCACTAATTTCAGTGTTGCTGGTCTTCATCCTGTTCATCTCGATCTCCCAACCCGAGACTCCAGTTCAAATTCAATGTGCTCCTAGTTCTTCTAGTCCGTTCCTGTGCTTTTTGCTGTCTCTCAAGTATTTTCCTTTGGAACATTTGAAAATATTTCACTGGCAAAGTCTCTCTGTGAGCATTATCAGGTGAATGAGAAGCATAGGCTCCTTCTGTTTGACGGCTCACTTTTTTTGGACAAACATTTGCATCTCCTCCTTAGCAAGTTCTAAATCAATAAATGACTTTGATCTTCCAGGAAAAATATTCTGAAAACAGCTGAATACAGTAGCTCTTGAGTCTCACAACTGCCTCTCAACATTTCTTGATTGCTGGGATATTTTTTTTTCTCGTCTGCCAGTGTATAGTCAATAATCATTTTTCCACAAACACTCTGTTGACTCCAATTTTAATACTTTTCACTTCTACTACAGTTTTGTCAGGATCAACTCTTTCTGCTGGTATGATTGCATCATTCATAACACAGGTCTTGGCTGCTTTCTCATGCACAAGTTTGGAACACAGACTTCATATGCCTTTTCAATTAACACATCCTGCTGTGGAGTACCAGTCCAGTTGATTGTTTATGAAAATGCAAAAATGCAAATAATGTAAAAATTGAGATTACTGTACCATAATTAGCTGGAAACACTGCAATGGCACTGAGAAACAAAAGTCTTAATTACCCAAGCTTGTGCTGAACAGGTACCAGTCTCTCCTTTATGGACCAAGTCTTGTGCACTTTTCAGAATGAATTCTCCAAACACTGTAGTTCATTTAATAAGGTTTTATCAGATGTTCACAATATCCGAATAATGTCTTCATTAACAGTATTGATAAACAATTCAAGTTGCTGCACATCATATTCTATTCCTGAACAATGTAAACTGACAGTCTCTCTAGATGACTTGTTTTCTCTACTCAGGCTTGAGTGTTTAACATCTTCTCTGAATTAACAGGTCGAACTAACTTACTAAACTTAACTGAACTGCTATCCTGAACATAACATATTATATTACTTCAGTCCAGTATTTTATTTACTTTTTCTAACCTTGGTCTCAGGCTTTGTCTTGTATGTGCAACATTCCATTAAAGAACATTCTGTAGCTGACAAGATTATATCTTTCCCTTGAGCAAAGAACATTCTGTCTGCACACTTTATGCTTATCTTTCCTTTCTAATCAACTGTCTTTCATGCTTGGCCAGTAAGGTTATTTTCCTTTCTGCTTAACTGACTTTTATGCATAAATGCAACAATTTATTTTACCCTTTAGCCTGTCTAAATGTCCAATAACTACTTTAAAATGGAAATTCCTAATCTAAAGTTGCCCCTGAAGTCCCTGACAAAAGTCTACTGGGACCTACTTCTGCAGTTACCCTACATTTATGTTGCTAACTACTGTATTCAGCTTTATGCTACCTGACTTATAATCTGAAAATAAAAAAAATGTATTTGGTAAACCTGCCATTTTAAATTTGACCAGTAGGTGTCACTTGAGCATTTATGGCCTGTTTGGATTGAAATTTCTTAACTTTATGATTTGATTAACTGGGGTTTTAACATAGGGTTAGTGTGCAGACATATTATACATTCCTCCTGAATTTCTTTACATAGTCTTTTTAGCTAAGGATTTTAAAACTTGTACCTTATGATAGGCCAAATTTTCTGAAAACCTACATAACCTAGTAGCTGATGGTTGTACTTTATTAGCGGCTTACAACCTTACTCTCGGGACTGGACTGGCCACTTTGCATTGTGCCCTTTTATCAGAATTCCCCTGCATGTCTTGGATTTTTGCCAGACTTGCCTCAACCTTTGAGCCTACTTGGCTCATCTCAGTTATACCTTTTACTTTAATTTTCTTTTACTGCACTGGATATAGAGGAATCCCCTCCTTGGCAGTTTTCCTACCACATATTGTATAGCCTATCAAGCTTGATGGCTATTGTTTTAAAACTAATTGAAATCTGCACTAAAAAGATAACTTTATAAGTGGTCTTGAAGCATAATTACCATATTCTGTGTTAACTTGTGTCTATAAATTTTGAATTAAATTTGCTCTATAATGCTACTTAACCTTTTTAACTTTTATGAATATTTATGAGCTATAATGGTTTACTAAAACCTATACTTTATGTATTTTAAGTCTATATCTTTGTATTGTCTGTTGGTGTCCTTAATTTATGACTAATGTACAATAATTATGTAAAGTACACTGTAATCTGTAAACTGCTTAACAAATCAGGCCTGCCCTGGTATGCCTCGAGTGCACTGAATAACTATCACTACCTATTATTTAAAACATTACGCCTGTAAAAAATAATTATGTTACTTTATCCTTAACTAATGACTGAATAATGTGAAGTATTTTGAGATTTGACTGAGATGTATTATACTGAATATATAAACTGAATATGAATGTCATATTCTGAAACTTGACTGATATTTACATTAGCATATACTGAACATTTAAAAATATGTTTTTATTCTGGAAACTAACTAAACTAAAAGAATATCTTTTGCCAGTGTTAACTAAACACAGAGGAAAGCATAACTGAAACTGGTACATGTTATATTCTGAGAACCAAACCATTATTGTGTGAACATAGATATACTGAAACTAATAACATTGTACAATTGTCTGAAAACATGAGAACATTTTCACAGTTTTACCTGAACACAAATAAACTGGAATTTATCTGAACACAGATAGAATGAAAACGTCTACTGCTGTACAATTGTTACTATGAACATGAAACCATAAGAATTTTGTCTGAAAACATATATACTTGCTTTAACCTATACATTTTAACTTTAAACAAACATTGAAGAAATAACTGAAACACACACAGTCAATTTCTGCCCCATGGTTCTTTGCCAAATTTTGCTCTGTATTGTTCCAGTCACTGAAGAGATAAAGGAATGGCTGCTTTAATGTTGAAGCATCTTCTTTGTAGTTAGGCCTTTTAAACCTCTTCTTTTCATTTCTTGTGCAAGGCTAAAAGTTCATGACTGTATTTAGTATCAGGTCCTTACAATAACATTTGCATCTTTAATAATTATAAACTGGCAGCATTACTTATTCCCCTGACCTTATTTACATTTTACTGCATGAAATGCAGCTTTAACAACTATGAAATGGCAGCTTGCTGTGCTGACTTTACAATTTTCTGCATGAAAACAACTGGGTGACCTTTACTTTATCGAACACCCACTTCACCGACACTAACTTTGCCAACATGACACATTACTGACAAATGGAAAGCCGATGTTTTCCGCATGGTAAGTAACCGTTTGGCCAATTACCTGAACTTTGCCCCCCCCCCCCCAGTAGTGCATTCTCGGATTTTGTATATTTATTAAGGGAGGTAACTTGTACTTCACGGCTAGTATTCTGAATGTAGTAGTTATAGACCTCATACACTCTTCTCCAGTACCAAACTTAAATATAGTAGGTTTTGCCTTTAATACATAGTTTTTCAGTCCAAACTTGTTCAGAGCTGTTCTGGCACTCATTCTCAGTTTTTTTATCAGGCGATTTGTCGTACAGCTCTATTTTACACACTCTGGCTGTGCTATTAGATTGTACATTTTCCACACATGGAATTTCTACTGAACTCATATTTCTGACTTTAATTGATCACTTGGCTACAGAACATCAATTACTTCTGTAAAAATAAATTCTCGCATAGCAGCAAACTGTTTCACATATTATGCAAATTGCTTTTTTAGATTTACATAGCCTCTTTTACTACTTAAGGCTACAATGTTTACATCACATATGGCTCTCTTACTATCAAGCAGCATCTTGGATAAAATGCAGTCATCTACATTTTCACATCTACTATTATCATCACTTTTAGGTATTAGTTTGTCCTTATTCTTGTGCTTAGTGTCAGTTTTACACATGTCGAAGTCATCTGTTAAAAAACTAACTGTGGAAATGATAGGTTCATAGGTAGGTAGGTACTAGGCTATCTGCCCGAAGGCATTTATAAGCCTAGCCAGAATGTGTTGGCTTTCGACGCCCCTTAGATTAGTTCCCTGTGCCTCTGTCCAGCAGAGCCATTGAAGTGATCCCTGGGGTAAACTTTCTGTTTCCCATCCACTCGTCAAGGTTTCTCTTGAAGTGGGTTAGCAAGGAGCTCTGCCTAATGTAGATTGGAATCTTGTTCCAGAGCATGGGAAGTCTCTGAGACAGGAATCTATCCCTCCAGCATGTCCTATTTATTGTTGTGGTGAGGTTTAGATCCCTGGAGCGTGTAGCTCGAGGGGATATGGTTTTCTTTAGGTGAAGCATGTTCAATTCTGGGTTGGGCATGGCCTTGTACGTCAGGCAGAGATCACCTCTGAGTAGGCGGTATGCAACTAAGTACAGATGGAGTTTCTTCAGTCGAGCTGCATAGGGCATTTGCTTCAGGCCAGTGATCCTGTTGGTGAGGTACTTCTGTGGTCTTTCCAGTTGTTGCAGGTGTCTTGTAAGGTACATCCCAAATGTGGCATAGTACTCTATGATGGGTCTGATGAGTGATGTGTAGAGGGGCCCAATGACCTCTTTCGATCTGGATGCAAACCCTTTTGTGATTAGGTGGGCCACATAAAAGGATTTTCTAACCACTTTGGCAATGTGATTATCAAAGGAGCGGTTACTATCTACTTGGGTCCCCAGATCTCTTATTACATCTTCCATATTTAGGGGGCTACCACCTATGTGGTAGTTTGTGGGTACTTTGTTTTTTCCAAAGGGGGTGACTATGCACTTTTTGGCATTTAGATTGAGGCCATGGTTTTGACACCAGGTATCTGTCTCAGTGAAACCCTTTTGGAGGATGTTTGTGTCAGCCGGAGAGTCAATTATAGCCCCTAGTTTGCAGTCGTCTGCAAACTTGGTCAGCTATAGTCCTCCTGTGCTTGCCTGTACCTCTGAGAAGTATATGCCAAACAGGAGGGGTCCTAGGACTGAGCCCTGGAGAATGCCACTTGTAACCGGTTTAGAGTCAGACCTAGCTTCTGCAACTCTTACCATGTGGGTTCTGTCCGTGAGTCAGTTGGCAACCCATCTCGTGACACAGGGGTTTATGTTCAGGCTGGTGAGCTTGTCTATAATACCTGAGTGGGGAATGGTGTTGAAGGCCTTTGCGAGGTCTAGGTAGGCTGTGTGGACCACCTTTCTCTCATCTATAGCCTTGGTAACTGTCTCAAAGAAGTCCACCAGGTTTAGGAGGCATGATCTGCACTTAACAAAGCCGATCTGGGTAGGATCCAGTGTTTGAAGGTTTCCTATGTCTCAGTTAATGAGATCCATGATGATGCACTCCATAGCTTTGCAGACCAAGCTAGTCAGGCTTATAGGGAGATAGTTCCTGGGGTCCGTTGTGGCTCCACCTTTGTGGAGCGGAATAACCATTGCTGTGCGCCACTCTGTGGGCACATAGCCTGTGGAGAGGTTGAGTTTAAACAGTGTGTTTAGGTGAGGGGTTAGTTCATCTTTGAGCTAGTGTAGGACGCAGTCTGGGACACCATCCAGTCCCATTGATGCTGTGTTTTTGGCTTTGGAGAGGGCTGTTTTAACCTGAGTGTCTGTGATTTCAGGGGCACTACATTCTTCTGGTATAGTTATGGGCCCTTTTGGGGGTGAGTTTACACTGAACCGCTCTGCCAGGATGTTGGCTATATCGGTCGGTTCAGTGTATTTTGTGCCATTCTGCACTAACTCTGAGCAGGTCTGAGAATTGCCACTTAGATTCTTGACATAGATAAAGAATGCCTTGTGGTTATCTTTAGAGTCCATGGCAATTTTTCTTTTGAAGCTAGCCTTGAATGATTTTATGACGGAATGTAGTTTCTTGCCGATACTGATCAGGGATGTCTTCCCTTCTTGGGGTTTTACTCTTTTCTGTACTAGTTTCCTCCTTCTAGTGTATAACTTGTTTATGGCAGGGATCCACCAGACTGGTTTCCTTTTCATGGAGGAGTGAGTCTTGGTTTTGTATGGGATGGCACGATCCATGCATTCTTGTAGGTACCCATAGAGTGCATTAGTAAAGGATTTTGCAGCTTGGACAGCGTTATCCTTTAGCATGGGGGCTTTGAAACTTCCCACCTCGGTCTTAAGTAACGTGAAGTTTGCTTTTGAAAAGTTTTTCATGGTGGTTTCTTTGACCGGGGGTGGTGGTGGAATGTGGATACAGAGAGTGATTAGTTTATGGTCAGATCTAACCAGCGAAGGGTTTACCTCTGGTGTAGAACACTGGTCGCCCATGTTGGTGATGACCAGGTCCAATATGTTGTCACCTCTGGTGGGGGTGTTGACCAGTTGATCCAGGGTGTTTGAGTTTATAAATTCTAGAAAATGTTGGGCAAGGGAGTTTGTACTTGAGTAGTTCTCCCAGTTAATGTTTGGGTAGTTGAAATCACCCAATATCAGGGTGTTTGGTAGGACCTTTATGTTTCCAGGAATGCAGAGTGGGGGTCCTGGGACATGGCAGGTGATCTGTAGCAAGCTATAATTTGGATAGCAGTTTTGCCTGTTGTTAGTTGCACGTGGATGATCTCTGAAGCATTGTGTTGTGCCACTAACCTGGAGGTGTGGGTATCTTTGACGAATATGGATACTCCCCTGCCTTTTGTATTTCAGTCCGGGTTTTGTGGTTGAAATGTATGGTATGAGTTGCAGCCTGGTAGTGCTGGGGTACTCTCTGGAGCCTTAAACCAGGTTTCTGTTACTGCACATATATTGATTTTCTCCATACTGAGGAGTGCCTCGAGTGCATGCATTTTGAGGTTTAGACTTCTGGCATTGAGTAGCATTACCCTCAATTTTTTGCTACTTGTGCTATTTACGGCAATGGGTTTGTCTTTTGTGCCTTGCCTAAAAAAGGCACTATGGGAGTGGCAAGAGCCTTGGCCAGTATTCGAAAGCCTAAGGGTGACAAGTGCAAGCCATCTCTAGCAAAGCAGCGTGGCTTGTCGAGCATGCCATCCCAGGCTGACAGACACTGGATCCCCTTTGAATGACACCAGAAGCTTAGCCAATTGTTGAAATTGATAATTTTTTTCTCTATACCATGGTATCATTCTTGGTGAGGGCAGGATGCTACTCAGGGTCAGGGTCATACCGGCCTGGGCTACGTGATCAGAGAGCTCCTCCATGTCTCTTTTCATGTGGTCTAGGGAGGTACGGCTCAGGTCATTCACACCAACATGGACAATGACAGAGTCATATTTGTACTTGTTCTGGAGTGACCCGAGTGCTTGTGTCACGGATCCTGGCACCCAACAGGCAGCTAACAGTAACCTTCTCCTTGTTCAGCCTAGTGAGTGGGACATCAGTTTGCCTGACTATAGAGTGACCTATTACTAGTGTGTCGGGTATGTTATTTTGCCTTAATGGCTGTGATTGTGTGGCACTCTGGTTTTGTGAAGTATGTGTTTCATGGTTTGTGTTGGGGGGGGGTGGAGGTTGCTTGGATGTCTGCTTTGGAGGTCTCTGTTGCTTTTGCAGATTTTTATTTAGAGCCTCTGAGTATGTTTTCGTGTATTTATGTGTGTTTTTTGTCGGTGCTGGTTTCATAGGTCTATATGACACTGGTGGTGTGATGCAAGTAATTCCCTTCTCCTCTTGACTGCCTGGTCCAGTCTTGGGTTGAGAGAGCTTAGTCTCCAGTTTGGCTGTATAATTGCATCTCTCACATGTATTAGTGTTTGATGGAAGGAGGAGAGGGTTGTCTGTGTACATGAGGCAATTGTAACATTGCTTCAAAATGCCCAGATTCACCAGTTGGACCGGAGAGTACACCTGAAACTGCCCTTTGGACATGCCTGGATAGGTACAGTGAACTGTTTTATGGATTGGCTGGTAAGGTCGAATAGACAGCCTTGTCCTTCTCTACAGTATAGGGGGGTCTAGTGCTAAGGTTTATTAGTGCTTGCTGTCAGTTTTGAGCAAGTGCCAGGATGAGAAGTGAATGGTTTGAGTGTTTAAGTTGAAAGTTTGTCTAGTTCCAAAGGAAAATTTGAAGAGTAGACTTTGTGGAGCTGGGAATAGTTATACTCTAGCTAACCGGCGCTGCCCGGCACCCAAAACCACGCAAATGTGGGTTTTATAGCAGGGAAATGAAAGAGAAATTAGACCAAAATGGCCAATAAACTACTAATTTCTGGGCTGAAAACCACTCCTCCAGGGACAGATAGGCTGCTCAAAGCTCCCTCTCTCACAGTGAACAGAGAAACTTCCTTCTATCCAAATAAGGTATGGGCAAACACAGAAACTTGTAACACAGCCCTGAATTCAGCACTAACCTGAAAACTGGACTATACTAGCTTAGAAAGGTGGGAAAATAAGTATATTTTTTTTTTTTTGTTTTTTTTTTCAGAAAATAAAGCCGATACAATCAAGAAACACTTTAAATGCACATAAATGGCTATCACACTTGAGTGTGTAGCCTACAACAGTTAAACAGGTAATTTAAACACAAAAACAACTTTGTTAAAGTGCAGGCAGTAAAATAAGTACAACATGTAGCTGAAACAAGCTTTTTAAATCACAGAAACTCTAGAAAATTGGCGTTTTAGGCGGAATTAGCTAAAGGCTGCAAGAAAATGCAGAAAAATGATACTTAATTATTCCACTCACAGCACAAACCATTTGCTTGTAGAATGGAGACTCTGCAGTTCCTTTAGGTCACATGTCTATAACTCAAACCTCAATTTTTGGTAAGATTTATCACCCGTTTTGGCTTGAGATAATATTAGTCTAACCACATAATTCACTGAAAAGGGAAACATCTGTTTTTTCTTCGTATCAAGCCAGAGTCTCTCAATAGCGTGCCTTTCACACTCTTAAAAGATAATTTTTATAGCACAAAATATTATATCTCTGACTAAGGAATCACGCAGTTGCCCAACTTCACAGCCAGCTACCCTCTACCCTCTATCATACCCCTGTAGTATGTGCCAATACTCTCTTGTGCCCCTTGATTTCTGGTATAGAATAAACAATGAATACATGGGATGGAGTTTTCTTTAGCTCAGTGTGCCTACAATCTATTTTTCAATACTGCCAGATTGTTTTTCTTCCTCTTTCAGAGAAGTATTAAATACTTCAATGGTTGTACAACAGCAGTATCAAGGACCATGACACACTGGACAATCTGTGGTTTGTCACTTGAGGCATCTCAAGGGGAGAGAGAGCTCAAATCTCTGGATTTAGGACAGGGTCCTCTATATCTTATTTGTTTGTGGTTAGACTAATATCATTTCAAGTCAAAATGGGTGATAAATCTTACCGCAAATTGAGGTTTGAGTTATAGACATGTGACCTAAGGGAAATGCAGAGTCTCCATTCTACAAGCAAATGGTTTGTACAGTTAGCATAGAGACTAAAGCTCTGAGCAACTCATTTAACCTCCTACTGCTTCTGGGTCTGCCCTGGAAAGGGTCAATTTATCCTGTGTGCTTATACACTCAAACAGATCAAATAAAAAATAAATAAAAATGTGGATGAAAATAAACTCACAGTGGTGGAATGAAGAAAAACAGAAATTACGCTTTGAAATACTTGTTAAGGGAATCTGTGCCACATTAGAGCAAATGATCCAGTGGAGAAAGCACATTATGCAGCTTTCAGTGGCATATCAAGTGTAAATGAAAAGTATTATCATTTTTGACACTGAGATTTTTCTGACACCATGTTCTTTGTCCAAGCTCAGATTCTACATACTGAGAAGACAGGCATTAGCAGTTAGTGCATCAGGGCCTGTGGATACATGAAACTCAGATGCTGCCCCGCTGAAGTCCTGTTTACAACTGACTAAACCACCCTCTGCCAATGACTCGCATTGCAGCTACCAACAGTTTCTTAAAGATATACTACACACATCACATCTGTGTGTCCGAATATGTATTAATGTAAGGCAGTGCAAAGTTATGCTAAGCAAATGCACAACAGATGTCAATGGTATGTATGTTTTAGTGCAGCACAAGTTAAGGGAATGCTGTCAATGGAAGCCATCTCCTGCTCATTTATTTATTTACTCTCATTTAATTACCAGGAAAGCCCGACTGGGTAGAAGCCCATTTTCAGAAGAGGCCCGTGAAGAAAAGCTCCAAATCATTACAAAACATTTTAAGAGCAAAAATTTTACAATCTTCAAACATAAAACAAAAACATCTGCAGTTTAAGTGATTACAGCAAATTAGACATAGCACAAAAACATTAGTTAACAATCCATACAAGATATATGACAATCATTTAATACTTATATAAATTTTAGATAGTTTGTAGCGAAATTAAAGGTAACAGCCTAATACAAATAGGAACTGCAATATGGAATGTGGGGAAAAAATGGGCTTATAGTACATTTAGAAAGTCAGTGGAGAGAATTAGATAGTAGCAAGGAAGTTAGTGAAGATGGGAGAAAAGGGAGGTGTAAGGAATGAAAAGATACTCGTTCACATTTAGGGATATAGTTTTTCCTGGTTTTGAGCAAGAACGGAACCAGATTTTAGCTAGGAAGTCTTTCAGAGTGGTTTTGAAAGATGAGAGGGGAAGGTATAGACCTGATGGAATCAGGTAAGGAGTCCCAGGCATCAGTAACTTTGTACAAGTAGAGACAATGCCCAGTATATTTATGTTTGTAGACAGACAAGAGTTTTGGTCAGTGGATTGCAATGATCGACCGAGAACATCATTGTGTGGAATATTTTTTAGTGCTGGACAGGCAGATGGATGCTGGATAACTTTATAGGTGGTAAGAAGTTGTGTGTATGTTAGTTGATGTGGCAGTTCTAACCAATTTACGCTTTACAGTGCTCTACAGAGGTGGATTGTGAAAGGAGTATGTGCTACACATTTAGCACATTTTTGTTATTGCGTTGTTCAAGTTTTAATTTTTGTGAAGCCCGGAGGGAGTAAGGATGGGAGCACCATAAAGAAGAGTGGGGAGGGGATAATTAGTGTCAAGTGTAGTTTTAATTGTGTCAGTGAAAACGTTTTCGTCTTTGTAAAGCATCCCTAGTTTTTGATGAGTGTTTCTTATGCTATTTTGCAAATGCAGGTAGAATGTAAGATTATCAGCCACTGTCACCCCTAATAGTTTGCTATGAGAAGTGACTTTGATGGTTTTATTATCGAGAGAAAGGCCTTTAAATCTTGCTTTTTTCATGAGATAGAGTTTTGGGGAAAAAAGTAGTAGTTTTGGTATTTTGTGGGGTTGAGTATGAGTTGGGAGTTACGAATCCATATTAGTGCTGTTAAAGCCTCCTGAGTAATTTTTTGGAGGTGTACTATGTTCTCAGATGTGCAAATGAGAGTGGAATCATCTGTGTATTGTACTAGGGTGGCTTGTTGTATGGAAGTATAAAGGGTGTTGGTGTAAATGTTAAAGAGGAGGGAACCAAGGACAGAACTTTGTCGTACACTGGTGGTGACTGGGAGGTAAGGAGAGAGCACTGAGTGCCATTTTACTGACTGATACCTATTGGACAGGTAGCTTTTGAACCACAGAAGGGTGGACTGACGGAGACCTAGTGAGGACACTTGAAGTAGTAGTTTGTGACAAACTGTGTCGAAGGCTTTAGACAAGGAAGAGACTAGTTTGCCATCATATTTAGCTTTACTGACAGTATCTATATAGATTTCTTTTAATATATACTTTAAAAAGAAAAGCAAAAATAAGCCCACCTACAAGTCAAACATGGTAAAAGAATGCCTCCACTATGGCATCAGATGTTGTGTGGCTCAGTGTGCAACAGCCACACACAAACTTTGTACTGAGCGTGTGTTTAAAAGCAGCAAGGCACTCTCAACTGAGACAAGCTGAAAGTACACGGATACAACTAGACAGCATATGGAAATGATAAAAAGAGTCTGCAATATCTGGATCGGCAGATGAAATTAAGAAAGTGGCAAAAGCCCTCTGCAATATTAGGCCAAAAAGGCTACATCTGTGTGACAATGAGGGTTAAGGGACTTTACTAATGTGTGTTTGAGGCAATGCTGCTCATTCTTTCAAATATACCTCTACATTATTAGTTCAGGTAAACTGCAACGGTTTCTCCCTGCTGCTACAAATTAGACTGGATTAGTCTTTCACTGACGGCGAAACCTAAACAATTATGTTTAAAATATAAACCGATTCTGCAATTATTATACCAAGTACATGCTAATCTATTTAGAATTTCTGTATCAGATCGATACATCAGTAGGTCCCTGCCGAACCATGGCTTTCTTGATTTTTGTCAGTGGAGAGTGTCATCTTTCATGCATCTGTTTCATCTGTGCTCCTCAAACAACCACAAGCAAGATACCCTGTCTTCCTTAGATTGAAAAATAAATAAATAAATAAATATATAAAAAGTTCTAGTTAACACTGGATCTGCAGCATCTCCCCAGAATAGCTAACAGAAAAAAGACACAACATACCACTGCAGGATTCTCCACATTAAAAATACTGACTGTCCAGAGTTCAGATCAAACAAGAGGACAACTAAAATCACAGCAACATGTCAACCTGTGACTGGACTACAAATCATCAAATTCCTCCGACACCAATAAAATGATATTTACATAAGAGTAGGTAGGATTTGTTTTTTTCATATTAGATAGGATAAACAGTGTTATTACACCATACATTTGTCTCCTTTTAAGAATGACAACCTCTTCATTTTTACACTGCTTACTTTGCCTTTACTGTTAAAACTGCAGATGGTGTTTTTATACATCATATGTATGTTGTAGACTGTTGATCATGTTTCTGTAGCTTACATTCGCTTCATTGTGTTTGGCATGCATTTGTAATTGCTTTTTGCTATGCAATTCCTGGGCTGAGCTTTAAAATGGACTAATCAGATAAGTGAATTGCCCCTAGCAACAAAAAAAGGAAGTAAATAAATAAAAAAACTGTCACATCAGCTGTTCTCTGAATTCATTGATTGAAGCTTTGGAAAGAGTAACAACAGTCTATACGAAGACTAAAAGTAAGATATGGTTATTACAAACAACATACATACTAAGACAACATCTCATTCATAGAGAGTCTAAACAACAAAGGCAACCCCCCCAAACACAGCTTTACTCAACACCTAGTTTAGCTCAAAGCAGTTTGGAGAAATTACTGTCAACCATTTGACAGCTGCTATGCTTTTATTTTGGTCTGTGTTAAATGAGCAGGTAGCACTTCTGGTTTTAATGGTGACTTTAGAGCTTTACTTTAGTATATTCATTCTTTGTTCTGGTAACCAACGTCAGCGTTCCTTTTTTAGCCACAACCTGGGATCGATACATACCATAAAGTTTAATACATTAAAAAAAATCAGTGACAGAATAAAATAATGAGAATTAAACAACTTGTTGCACTACTATAACAGAAAATAATCTAGCAACACAAACATAAAAAGCAATCACCAAAAAGTAGTTAAAAACGACTAAATAGTTTGAATGAAAAGAAAGTTTTATATTACATGCGGGGGGGTGGGTAGAATAAACATATGCACTGGGCAGAGACACTTAGAGCTTAATACCTTAACCTACCATGCAATGCTGTCATTGCTAAACCAGCTGACACATAAGGAAAATGTCCTTGAGCATCTGTGTAATTAGTCAGAATAGCCCAGCTACATGAAAGGCTTTTGAAAGGTCTGCTAACACAGTCCCACAGAGATCACTTCAGTCATCACCCTGCAGACAGAGAATGTAATGTACAACAGTGCGTTTTCCACAGTATTTACAAAAGCCATACTGTCTTGAGGTAAGGAATTCATGTTTAACAATGAAGCCCATCATAAAGGTAAAGACACAAATTATGTGAGGGATTTGCCCTACAGATGCATATTTTAGGCATGTACGGTGGCCGCAGCATAGATATGAACTGTGCCTTCCAGGCACTAAAACAGCTCAGCAACATTTTTTTCCAGCATCTTCCTTCTGCATTAGTTCCTCAGT
This sequence comes from Protopterus annectens, assembly GCF_019279795.1. Taxonomy (NCBI): domain Eukaryota; kingdom Metazoa; phylum Chordata; order Ceratodontiformes; family Protopteridae; genus Protopterus; species Protopterus annectens. Next base: position 673,042,469 of record NC_056749.1, on the reverse strand, counting down.
TGGGCCTAACCCCTAGATAAGTCACTCCTGCAGTAGATTAATTAGAACATTGCAAGAGGGACAAATGTCACAAGCATAAAGTGTTGGGGGGGGGGGGGGATAATCTGATCCAGATCTCTTTGTAATGCAATACTGGCTTTTAAAAGCCAGTATTACATTTGCAGCCAATCCTGAGCACTGTAGCGCTCCATGTGTGGTTTAAGCTGTAGCAACTACTTGCAACATTATAGCAAATAGTTTGGTACAGTTTAGAAGTAAAAAAACAAATCTCTCGCTCTTTATTTTTGCCCTGCTATTATGAAAACCTGAGCACTCCAGGCAGGCAAGGTATAAGCTTTAGCAACTTATTGCTATATTTGTAGCAAGCAGTTTGCTACAGTTTAAAAGAAGAAATTATTTTTTTAATAAAATGTGCAGAAGAAGGGTAGGGGACAGGGCACAGAAATGAAACCTGAATGGCTGGGGCAGGAGGGGGGACGTGTCATGCATCTGGTCGGCTGGTGTGCCAGTGGAAGGAACGTCTTTTTTTTTTCTTTCTTCTTCGTTTGAAGAGATGAGGGGGTAGGGTAGAGATGTGTGGTACTGGAAAAGGACATTGATAGAGCCCGCTCTGCATCTGCAGTCCTTTCCTAATGTGCTCTCGAGACAGTCATTTTAGTCCAAAAACAGGCCCAATTAATGCTATGCATTCCAGTAAGAAGAGAACCATGGATAAAGAACGGAGAATACTGAACTGTTGCCAGAGCTTACATCTTGGAGATATATCACTGTTGTGAGTACTTCAGATAAAATCCTTATATCCTTTCTCCAACAGGTGAGCATATACGAAAGAGTCCCCAGTACTCCAAATGATCCTCTGGGTGGAGGATTTTTACAATGCTCACTCTTCAAAATGACTGATGCAAAGGAGTCTGTAGATCTCAAACTTAAGTACAGCTTTTAGTATTTTGTGACTGTATAGAGTATACATCATATCGCAATTGCAAAAATCTTGTCAAGGAGCACACTGTACAAGTAGAAATAAGGCACACATACAGCTCTGGTAAAACGGACTTTTGTGGCAATGTGCGAGTTCCTCCTCCTACATTTTTATAGTAACCTGCAGCTGTCTGGGAACTTTCATAGTGTGAAAGATAAGATGTTCAGTGTATTGTGAAGACAAACTCATTCTCCATACCTCAAAAATCAGCATTGTACACCCTTCTCTCAAGCTAGCTATCTAAAGAGTTCTTAAAGATATCATGCCCTTCTGATGTTAACTGGCAAGGAGAACTCCAGTTTACCTACCCTTTGATGACAGCAACTCTTTTTGATGCTTGTCCTAAAGGCAAGTAGTACAACAAGGCTCAAACTACTCCTGTGGAGTACTGATATCACATAAATTCCACTCCAGCACTGATAACACAAACTCACTGTCCTGGCACATATGCAAGAGTCAAGTCACCTCTTTCTAATCAATAAGATACCAAAAATAATGGTAGATGGGAATACATGTCTTTACATTCTAAATGCTAACCTCTAGTTATCTGCCTTGTAAATGTCTTTTGAATCCATTCTAATTACGTAATCTCAGACTTGTTGCATATAAAACATCTGATTTATACATATTCAATATGTAGCTTTATCACTGCCTTAAAGAAAGAACTAGAACCTTTTCATCCCTAGTCATCAACGTACCTAGTACATCCTAAATGGCAGGATCATATTTATCACTGAAATAATAATATCCTCCAATCTGAAGTCTTTATCAACAATACCCAAATCTCTCATTCTATTCTACTCTGTTAGAATGTAATTATCCAAGGCATAAAGATTATATTTGCCAAAATGAACTGACTTACATTTTTTTTACAATGACATTTATTTTCTCAGCTCTAGACCAATAACTGAGTATCTCTATAAAGCTTTGAAGGGATGCCTGATTACTTAAATTAGACAATAAAGATCTTTTAATGCAGTCTGCAAGCTTGCATGACAGTATGCTTGTTGCTGTGCTTTCTTGTGTTGGAGTAATAAATACTGTCGACTGGATAAGCGGTAACACCGTTAATAATGATTGATGGACTGGTGTGGAGTATAATCATCTACAATAAAAGAAAAAACCCTTAAAGTATTCAGGAGATCAAAAATACATATATTAGGAACAATCTCAAGAAGACTCGGAAATATTACCACTTAAAAAATGTACTATTACGTTAACTAAAACAGCCTGCGAATGTAAGTTAGTATCTGCAGCCAAGGATTATAAATCCTTCTTTAGCTACATTAGGAAACTAAGAAATAGCATCCAAAATTGCTCTGAACTCATACAAAAATGGACCTACTTTTTTCTAAAAGACACTGGCAATATACTAGCAAAGAAATGCAGTACAAACCTTACCCCATATACAGTTGGTGCAAACATCACCCTACAGTCAGTCATTCAAAGACCACATATCATGGAATCACCCCCCCCCAAGTCATTTCATCACTAAAAAACATGTACTTAAGGTACTAAAGCCAAAAACCCTAACTCCGTGGGACCTGGTAATAAACCTGCATGTTTAATAAATGGTACTAAACAAGTCCTGGTAAAGCCACTCCTAAAAGCATTTAAACAGAGCTTAGCCACAGGTCTGGTGTCGGAGGTCTGGCACAAAACTGTGTGGTGTTACTCCACAAGTGTGGACCTATCACCCACCCTGGCAGTTACAGACCCATCAGCCTGGCGAATCTCCTTTTCAAAGCCATGGAACACACAAGTGACCTGATGAACTAGGATATAAAAATCCTATCAGACTATACCTTCTCCAGTTTGGCTTTGCTAATAGTAGCTCCCATCTAATGAATTTAGTCAATTTCTTTGAGAAGTTAATACAGGTTGTTGACAGCGGTCACACTATCCACACAGCATATCTCAATCTATCCAAGGCGTTTGACACCATTCACCATGGCGGCATAATCAGTAAGCTAAATGCCTTAACAATAAATCCCTACATGGTAAAATGGATAGCAAATTAACTAAAAGATAGAACACACAGTCTGAATGACAGGTGCCTCACCACAGAAAATGAAAGTCACCAGTGGTGTCCCACAGGGTTCAGTGTTGGGAACCCTCCTTATAGGTTCATAGGTGTTTACTAGGTTAACAATTACAAGGGCCTTTTTAAACCTAGCCATACATCCCAAATCTGTGACAAATTCTGACAAATTCTGAAAACTTTGATAGTGTAAGCATGGGCCTGGGAGATGAACCATTTACAGGTTACCTGTGTCCATTAGAGACATACGTGCCAAACCAGGGATGAATTTCTGGTTTCTCATCCAATTGTCAAAATTGCACTTGAATTGGGTTAGGGAGGAACTCTGCTTCACATAGATGGGGAGCCTGTTCCGTAGACGTAGCAGTCTCTGGGATACATACCTATCTTTCCAGCAGGTCCTATTTATATCACAGGCAAGGTTTAAGTCTTTAGAACTGGTAATTCTGGTGCTGTTTGTTTTTTGAATATGCAGGAGGTCTGCATCAGAGTGGGGTCTGACAATGCCTTGTACGCCAGGCATAGATCACCCCTCAAAAGCCTGTAGGCAACAGAATACATGAGACGGTCTACATAGAATATTTTACTTACAGCCCGTATTCTTTTAGTGAGGAACCTCTGTGGACATTCCAATTGTTGGATATGCCTGCTTAGGCACATACTAAAGGTGGCATTATCCTCCTGTTTGTCATTTATTTTCTCTGACCTCCAGACCATGAACAAAGACCTCTGGCTAACACATATTGCTGATGAATGCAAGACAGGTGTTAGCAACAACCAAGGATCATAGATACTTGGTGTACTAAAAATGACCACAAATTAAATACAAAACAAGCTCAGTATTGTCACATTTGGTGGTCTGCACCTTCTCCTGCATACAGCATAAATAATGCCCAGACTCAAAATGATAGTGTTCTTAGGGACCTTGAAATGTAGGGTGGTAATTCCCTCTTCCCTTGATCAGCATGTGACTACAGCAGTCAGGAACTCCTTCTACAAAGTGCAACTGATTGCTAAGGAAATAATATCCACATCTAAAGAGGTCATTGTTTTCTTGTACTCTGCATTAAGTCAACTGAGTACAACGTACCATTCATAATGTACCTCATTAGACATATCAAGCCACTACAAAGACCCTAGAGATTCCTATTGAAGATTTTCAGGGGCTTTTAACCATAACCTACGAAGACAAACTGGAAGTAGCACCCCTTTATTCAGTGTTTTACAGACTCTTAAGAGATGATCAGTGTTTTGCGCTCTGAGTCATTAGGGACTCCAGTGGTGCTGGTTCTCTTGTATGTGTACAAACTGAATTTCCCCCCTTATACCACAACAAATGATCTAAATCTTAACCAACAGTTAAGTAAGGCACAGTGGAGAGAGAGATTCATCATACTGCCCCTCCCCACCTATGAAATCAACTCTGCCTGCAAACCAAACATTGTAGCTATGAAGTATCTTCCTTCAAAAGGTATGAGGATGTTTGGATGAGCACTCAAATTCCCACTGGGCTTGAACTGTTTAGTCCTCCTTGAAAGAGGAGGTACAGTCTAGAAGTGGGTACTGACAAGGCATAAATGGAAGTTTAACTCAGTTGTCTTGTATTTACTATGATGATAACTACGCAGGACAGTCAGCTTTTCCAACAGAAATGTCAAATGACAAGGAAGGGCAGGATATCAGACTCAATGAAATAAGAAAATGCCCTAAGGAAACTTTTACAAAGTGTTAAGGATGTTAACAACTGGTCATCCACCCTCTCATGGAAAATGAAATTGGCAGAGGAATGCAGTCTGACCATGTAGGGGCTCAGCCTTAAGCAAAAAAAGGTGATCCAGATCCAGTGTTGAACATTGTTGGTGTAAAGGGACACCCTTGTCCATCAACTAGAGAGGGCATCTTCCTTTAGTTGGCTTAGGTCTTCTTGATAGAAGGCTTCTGCAAAGCTTTGAGGATGTGGTCCCTAGCAACTAATGGCAAGAAAGGCACCACATCATCAGCCTTAGTCTGTGGACGCCCAGGTAGTTCTGACCTAACGAGTGCAATAGATCAGAGACTTTATTACTGGAAGGGAACCAAAAGACTGACCAGATCTCTGGAGCAAGACTACGAACAACTACTGGCTGGGCCATAACAATGCTACAAGTACTGACCACCTTTTCTTTCTCAAAATATACCAAAAAGAAAAATACTGAATTCTGGTTCCCATGTGCCATATGCATTCGGTGATCGGTACACTGCAAAATTACCTAAAAGGGTGCAGCCTTCTTTGCATCAGATTTTAGTAAATGAGAACAAGGCTTTTCATAAGGATGTTAATAAGTATGTTAATTTGATTTATTTAGTCTGACAGTTTAACATGAGGGGTCAATGACATAATTCCACAAGTGCTTCTTCCTGTAATCTTGGGTTTGATTTCCTCATCTCCACCTGTAAGCTTGCGTTTGATTTTCTCATCACCACTTGTAACCTGTATGAGTCAGCTAGCCACTTAAGCAGATAGTACTCCCAGGCCAATCCTTTAAATAGGCATCGATGCTTAGAACATGGTTACCTACATTTGGCCGAGTCACCTGAAAAATGACTTACACTTTACTGATTATTTCTCTGTATGAAGATGTGTAACTTGAAGAAGATAAAAAAAGAATAATGTTTGCATGGGTGCAACCCTCTCTGCACTGTTATGTGTGGGGCTTCACCCCTCACAATCCCCTTACTTATAGATACCAACTTTACAGTCACACAGCGGTGGGGGAGGGGGTCTATGCACCTTTGAGAAACTGGGATGAAATAAAGTCAAAAGTAACACTGGAATGCAGGATAACCCCTAGGAGGATTATCCAGTTAAACAGAATACATACGTCCAAGTGCACGCATGAATGTACACACACACACACACACACACACACACTTGAGCTTGCTTGTCTTATAAAACTGAAGAAAACACATACATCTCCTACATAAGCTATAAAGCAATGCAGACATGACATCCATCTGGAATAAGGTACACAAAACCTGTGAAACTGTAACCAAATAAAGCAGGTCCTTTTCAAAACATTTACTACGAAACTGTTTCTAACAAGCCATACAAGACAAAAATACTATACAATCATTTTGAAAATGAAATTCTGTTTCAGTGGTAGTAGGAAATTCCACTTAACTTCCAGACTGACTATTCTACACACAAGAAATGCACTAGCTCAGGAAGTGAAATAGAGGTTTTCAGAAAGTCGGATCCCATTTCTGTGATACCTGAGGTCATCACATTAATGCAATGAATATTACATGACAACAACAAATACATTGTCTCCTACACTACTCAGTGTCAAGGCAGGAGCAATGACTACTTAAATTTCTTAAGACAAGGAATTAACATCCTACTCCCAAAATACTGCCACACATCTAAACATGCATGTTAAAACAGCAGGGGCTGGCTTTAAGTATAGTCTGCTTCTTAAACAGCCAACAAGAACATTCACGCTTACATTCCTGACAGTACCATGGGCCTAAATTTTATTTGTTCATATTTCTTCCCCTTTAACATACATCACTGCAACTAGCAGGTACTGCCACAGTTTTTTTTTTACATATTAAAATATCAAAATATGTCTAAATTAATCCAAAGTGAGAATAACCCTGAAATAAGATCCCCGAATCTCCAGTCTGATCAGAAGGAAATTCAATTAATAAACAGTTGCCTCTTTCCAAAGGTGAACTGGAAGCATCATCTACTTCAGTAACTTTTTCAGTCATAAAATAAAAAGTGCAGAAGGACGGAGTCAAATTCGGGTCTACAGGATGATACATATTGACAGCTTATTCCCTTAACCCTGTGTCCTAAGCAGTGAAATTATGTCATGTAAAACATGCAATTAAGTGAACACAGTTAAGTCCCTGCAGTGTGGAAACATCAACACCCCCCATTAACTAGAATTTTCCCACATATCCCTCGCGACTGTCCAGATTTTCAAAGAATGTCCAGAATTTTGCCTAATATTTTTGATCTATTTCTCATAAAATTGTTCTTTTCTCATATCATAGCAAAACATTGAGGAGTGAAGTCAAAAAATGACAAGATATTGAGTTTCAGACTCCATGCTAATGCACAACCTATTCTATCAACTTTCTAAATTTGTAAGAGGAATATTTAAAAATTATCCCTATTTTAATGCCTTTGTGCCCACATTAATAGGTTCATAGGTGATTGCTTTGCCGTTTTTACCAATATTTTACCCAATTTTCTATCCCTAGGGGAAAGGTAAGGCTCAGCAAGTGTGGTTTTGACAATTTTTAAAAAACGTCTCTGTCCATAAGGGACATGGGCACCACTCCAAGACTGAATTTGCGATTTCCCATCCATTGGTCCACAGAGAGCTTGAAGATGGTCAGGGAAGAGCTTTGTTTCATGTGAATAGGAAGGCGATCCCAGAAGAGGAGCAATCTCTGGGACACATCTGTCTATCCAGCATGATCTAATCATGTCAGAAATCAGGTTTAGATCTTTGAAGCAGATAACCCTTGTGCAGTTAGTTTTGCGAATATGTAACACCTCCATCAGGGCTGGGTCAGAGACTGCTTTGTAGGTCAGGCATAGATCACCCCTAAGTAATCAGCAGTAAACTGAATACAAAGATAGGCTTTTAAATCGGTCTGCATATAACATGTTGGTTATACCAAGCATTTATTTTATTTATTTATTTATTTATTTATTTATTTTTTGTGAGAAACCTCTGAGGATGCTCTAACTGTTGCAAGTGCCTGGTCACGTGCATAGCAAAGGGTGCATTGCACTCAATAATTGATCTGATGAGGGTCAAGTACAATGGTACTGTGACATCATTAGATCTGGATGCCATGTCCTTACTTATAAGCTGAGCCACACAGAAGAATTTCCACCATGGACAGATGGTGGTCGAAGCTCAGATTACTATCTGTTTTAGTACTCAGCTCTCGCACTACTGGGTCCACTCTTGTGGAAGTGCTATCAATGTTACAATTTGCAAGGGTATTTGATTTCCCAAGGGTTATTATTATGCTCTTCGCATTTAGTGTGAGGCCATGGCAATGACATCAATCATTAGTCTGTGTCAGACCTTTCTGTAGGACATCAACATTTGTTTGGGGAGTCAATGATTGCCCCCAACTTGCAATCATCAGCAAACTTGGTCAGCCAAGGGGCATCTATGTTTGCCTCAACATCTGAGAAGTATAAACCCAAACAAGAGCGGGCCCAGCACTGAGCCCTGTAGTACACCACTGGTGACTGCCCTCTTGCTGGATGTGGATTCCCTCACTCTAACATCTGTCATATCCATTAGCAATTTGGCTATCCATCTGGTGATGTAGATGTTTATGCCCAGTTTTATAGGTTAGTGGGATATTGTGTCAAATGCACTGGCCAGGTCAAGGTAAGTGGCATGCACTGTCTTACCCTCATCCACTTCCTTGGTGACCTTCTCAAAGAGTCCATCAGAATGAGCAGGCAGGACCTGCCCCCGACTAAGCTAAACTGGGTTGGGTCTAGAGTCTGAAGATTTCCTATGTTGTCATTAATCAGGTCCATGGTTATCTTTTCCAAAGACTTGTTCAGAAGACTAGTCAGACTTCTGGGCTGGTAGTTTCCTGGATCAGTTAATGGTCCTCCCTCGTGCAGAGGGATGATTACTGCTGTCCTCCGCTCTACTGGGACAAAGCCAGTCCAGGCGCTGTAGTGAAGTAGAGATATGAGTGGGTCTATTAGATCATGTTTGAAGCTATTTAATAGGCACCCTGGGTTTCTGTCAGGACCCACTGATGCAGTTTCTAGCTTCAGAGAGTGCAGTGATGACCTGTTCTTTTCTGACAACAGGCAAAGGAATAGTACAGGGTATTTCATGGGGAGTGACCAGAGGTGATGAGGGAGTGAAATCTGAGCTGAATTTATGAGGCAGCAGGTTAGCTATTTTTTCTGGCTGAGTATGGTTTTTGTCATCTGCACCCAACTCAGTACATTGCTGATGGTTTCTCTTAACATTTCTGACATAAATAAAAAACACTTTGTGGTTATCCTTTGCTTAGGAGGCTATTTTGGTCCTGTGTTTAGCTTTTGAAGACTTGACTAGTTCCCTGATTTGCCTGTTGAGACTAAAGAGGGATTTTTTTTTCTCTGTTGTGCACCCTCCCACTTACTTAGACAGGAATTGTTTCCTTCTGTTGCATAATCTATTTATGCCTGGGGTCCATGAGGGTGGCTTGTTTTTCAGGCTAGACCTGGGTTTAGTTCGATCAGGTACTGACATTTCTATGCATTATTTAAGTGGTTGTATACGGCCATTCATATATACTTCAGCATAAAACTCCATGTTTTGGGGGTTAGGGGGAGCTTTAAAATTACCTATGCTATTACTTAATAAAAGGTAATTTGCCTTAGAAAAATTCTTTAGGGTTTGAGGGGGTTCAACCATTGCATTTATTTCAAAGAAGACCAATTTATGATCCAGTCTTACCAATGAGGACATTATGCTGGGGAGGGGGTGCAACACTCCCCAAGTTTGAGAGTACTATGTCAAGGATATTTCAGCCCTTAGTGGAAGTGCAGACCAGCTGTTCCAGGGCATTTGCATTAACAAAGTCCAGGAATCTCTGAGCCTGCATGTTAATGGTCGTATATGTTTCCCATTTTATGGAGGGGTAGTTAAAATCTACCATGAGTAGTGTGTTGGTCTGAATGCTAAGTGATCCTAGTAACTTCAGGTATGCGGAGTGGTTTTCATGGCTCATGGTTGGGACCATGTAGCTAGTGATGACATGGTGGGGGATTTTGCCTCTGGACAGCTGAACATGGAGTATCTCAAGCGAGTCATCCTGCTTGACCAATCTAGAGGTGTGATTGCTTTTTATATAAATGGAAACTCCTGCTCCTTTCATTTTTTTCCTTTTCAGAGGGTGGCCTGAATGTGTGATAGGCATTGTAGCCTTGCACTGCTAGGGTGCTTTCCACAGCGTTGAACCACATTTCTGTAACTACACAAACGTCAGCATTCTCAAGGGTGTGAAGAGCTCCCAGGGAGTGCAGTTTCCTGTTAAGACACCTATCACTGAGCAGTAGTACCTTAAGCTTAATATTAGAAGAATTTGGTACATTGGTAGTTCGGTTGGTTTGGCACTACCTAAAAAAAAAGATACTTCAGGTGTGGCTAATGCCTTGGCCAGAATTTGAAAGCCTGAAGGCAACAGGTGCAGACCATCTCTGGCAAAGCAGCTTGGTCTGTCGATCAGGTCATCCTAGGCTGACAAATACAGGATCCAGTAGCTAAGCTAATTACGGAGGTCACTCATTTTCTCTTTTTGTATTGTGGTATCATTGTTGGTGAGGGTAGAATGCTGCTCAGTGCAAGGCTCATACCAGCCTGCAACACTTATTCAGGGAGATCCATCACCTCTCTCTTTATATAGTTCAGGGAGGTACGTAAAAGGCCATTCACACTCATGTGGATTATGAATGAGTCATACTGGTACTTTACCTGAGTGCCTGTGTAATCTAGTGAATCCTGGCCCCTAACAGGAAACTGAATGTAACCATCCCTTTATCCAATCTGTTGAGTGGGGTGTCTGTGTGTCTCACTGCAACACCCCTGTACTGGCCCAATTATCAAGGAGCCTCAATCCTCATCACTGGCAGCAGTGACGGACATACACAATGGGAGTATGACAAGTACACACACAGTAAAGTACAATTTCTCTTAAGAACACATGGAGACCACAGTCAGTCTGGGGCTGGTTTCTCCCTCTTTCTCCAGATCCCCAATAAGACTCCTCACTGGCACAGCTATAGGGTTGAGATCTTGGCTGAGTAGTCAAGCCAAAACCACCAGCACCCTCTCTGTCAAACCAATGCTTCATGTCCCTGCCCAAGTGGCAGACACACACACTGAGATTTGATTTATATACAAACACACACCCGGGAAAGGCTGGCACAGGTTTACTAGCTATGCCCCCTTCTGCCCAGACTATAAGGTAGTTATCACTGCCATCAACCACTTTATCAGCTACTGCAAGGTCCTTACAATGGGTGTCCAATCCTATTGTATAATGTTAGTATTATCCAAATGGCAGTTTTGACCAAGACTTGCAAGGCTATTTAGGAGTTGCCTGTACAGTGTCACCAAATACATATGCAAGTACTCTAAGAGCTTAAATATGTCTCACAAATATCAGCCACAATGATAGGTTTAACTATACTAAATAATAAAAAGAACAAGACAATCAACACAGTAACTGCAGGGTTCCAAATCACAGGAAATATTTTAAAACAACATTGCAGGACAGTCTCAAATAAATACAAAAAACATCTAAACTAATCTTTACTATATTCCTATCTATATCTAAGAGAGATACCATGCCCTAAAGCAAGGCAAATGCACATTAGTTGATGTTTTTGCTAGGTCCAAGACAAAACACAAAATCACACTTAGTGTTCATAGGTTCATGTGTTGGTACTAGGTTATCGGCTAGCTTTTCGCGCTAAATGTAGCACTTTTTATGCGCTTCATAGCTCGAACATTAGTTGCCTAGCATGAATTCTAGTGTGTTTCCATTGATTTGGTGCAGTAGACTGTAGAAGAAGACTGTGGCAAAGCTAGACAGGGGCGATAGGGGGCAGACGGTACTTCTGAGTCTCTCAACTTTAATATTTTTAATTTAAAAAAAAAGAAAACAAAAAACTGTTGAGGGTACTCTTCTTTAAAGAACAGATCCTGTAGCAACACGTTTGTACGTATGTGCATAATTTATTGCATGCATTATTCTTTTCACGTCTATACGTGCATGCATTGGTCTTCCTGTCTGCAAGCAATTTAAAACATTATGCCTCTAAAGAGTTTTACTGCTGCCAGTTCTTGCCTGTAAGGAGAGTCTGCATGATTACTGCTGCCCGATCTATCTTGCCTTTAAGGCGGGAGAGTCTGTGATTAGTTTTCTAACTGCTGCTGTTGCTGCCGCCCTTATTCTTTTGCCACCCAATATTGCTTTTAAGGAGAGAGACAGAGAGAGAGAGAGAGTCTGCCATTAGTTTTCTAAGTGCCGCCGCCCGATTTGATTCTTTTGCTGCCTGCTGCCCGATTCGTTTGGAAAGGGGGTGTGTAGATTTATTTGGAAACAGTGTGTGTGTGTGTGTGTGTGTGTGTGTGTGTGTGAGATATACAAGATATATGAACCAGAAGACAAGGAAATCAGTGTAAACTGGCCGTGGTTAAAATGACCTCTTGCGAGGTTTAGGCCTAAATGGTAAAATATTGCATTTGTTAATAATACCAAAGAAATCAGATGCACAAGTTGGTTAAGCGACAGAATCCCTTTACTCGCTCATACTAGAAAATACAATGATAAGAAATGGTTCAAAACTGTAGGGGCTCAAGGGGGGTTACTCAACATGAAGACAGCATGTGTTCCAGATATTGCAGTGGGTGCAGGAAGCTGAGAGGTGAAAATTCAAGAAAGTAAGTGCACAAGTTTATAGAGTATACAGTACAAAAAGGGAAGGCACAATCCACTTGACAATGGTACAATATGACAGTGCCTTGAGTAAGAATATGCTCTGATTTCTGAAGGGTTTTGTCTGCAGGATTAGGGATTATGTACATAGTTTTTCATGTTCTTTTAAGTTTTACTGGAAGGTTAAAACTGTTATTGCATGTTTTCAAGTTCACCACACTACTAGAACAAATAAATCCAGCAGCATGGTATACCTGTGCAAAATACTATTACAACACAGCAGGAATGCTTCAGTGGTATAACATGATTAATAATGTAGGTCAAACATTGTTGAAAAGAAATTAATTTTACTATTATATGATGATACTAAAAATATGATCTTGTAATGTTAATGGAATCACTGAAGATAAGACAAGGAAGGTACCATTATTTTTAAAAAGGGGAAGAACCAATGTTATAATGATTCAAGAAACTCATGTTAGACAGTTTGAGTGATAAGCTTTGATAGAATGTTGGCAAGGAAAGGGATACTTTGCAAATGCCTTTGAAGGCAGAAAAAAAGAGGGGTATGCACTTTACTGAGGAGGGAGTTAGATACAGAAACAGAAGATATATCAAACAGAAGATATATCAGTTGACAACCAAAGTAAGTTTGTTCTAATGGAGGATTTTGGGCAGCCAAAACGGTTACATTTAGCAATGCTTACCTACCTTCTAAAATGAGAAGAGATGATCTCAGCAGAATATTACACTCTAAGACTTAAGAAATGGAGTGATTGTCACAGGTTATGTGTAGCCTCACAAAAAATACGCCCTTTTTTAAAATGATGTAGACTATAATGATGTTACAACTCGGGCTGGATAACAGCAACTGCAGGAGTTCAAGTTTTAATTTACATTCATGTTTGTTTTACTAAATTACAAATCAAGTGAAGAATGCAACAGACCTGCGCTTTTTACTGTACTTTTGCTGTCCTACTCTATTTATTTTCACTGGGGTGTGGATATTGTGCATATTTTATCAATAGACTGTTGCGACTGCTTTGGGGGGAGGGGGCGGGGTCACAAAATCTGGCTCATTTTCATCTCTGATAGTTGACAACACAGAGTTCTTAAATCAATATCAAACATTATTGCTGGGTTAGCTTGGATGACATCGCTCTGTCACCTGACTTTAGTTCCCAGGTCAAAAAGAAACTAAGAATTTAGTTAAAAATACATATCTCTCAGAACTGTGCAGCTGCAAGGAAGTCGCAAAGCAATAAAACACTTCTTAATTTTCAAACCTAGCAACCGCTTCTCTCCAAGACAATAGAAAAAACTTCTAGCTCTAGACATCCCATCTCCTTGGTGCACTGAAACTAACTTTTATAGCACATTGTAAAGCACTTAATTTCAACTTATTTCCTTGAGGTTTTGTAAAGTTAACCTTCTATTTTCCAGCATGGTATGCTGTGGTTACAGTCTTGAAGCTCAGTACAGAACATACAGTTCTGTATAAATCACATCAATATTCACAAATGACATAGAATTATTTTCAAAATTCCAGCTAGCTGGGCTGGCAGTCTTTACCCTATGTCAGATTCACAATGGTGTCTCCTATGACGAAGATGTTTATGGTTGTATCCAGATTTCTTGCTCCAAGAGTTTGAGAAGTATGATCCCAGTTGCAAATCTGCAACTGTCCACCTCATAAAGACTATTTTTAAGCATTGCTAGTCAAGTCATCTGCTTAATATGTAACTACTGCCTATTCCAGAAATGGAGGATACATTGGGCTCGGTGCTTGTCACACAATCTACTGACACTGATGTGGCTGTACAGGTTTAGATCTCCAGAGCAGGTGCTTGTTTTACTAATGGTTCAGGGAGTTCAAACAGTGCTGAGTCATTCACAGCAAGAAGTCTGTACAATACTGAGAAGGACAGACCTTTTAATCTATCAGTGTAGCTAAGTGTACTAACACTAGGGATCTTTTTAGTAAGGATACAATGAAGTCTCTTAAGATGGTTTAGGTACATGACATGATACACACAGAAGGGGGCTTTACATTCAATGACACACCAAGTAAAAGGCATAAAAAAGACAAAGAAGGCTCACTACAGAAAATTTTGTATTTCTAACTGGAAGCAATACCACTCAAAAGAGTGAACATATTTCAGGAAAACATAGATAGATATACAAACATACAAAAGTTGAGGAAATGTGATGACTCAGGGGAAGTATACTGAAGTACTTTTCACGGATAGGGTGGTAAGGACACTAAACAACCTTCCTACAGAAACTGTGACATACAGCCCTTACATTTTAAACTGCTGCTTGCTACTCATGCAAAATCATACATAGATGATATACATGAGTATTACATGGATGCATCACCTCAGCAGCAGATGCTGCAAAGAAGAAATAAGTGAACAGCAGCTTTAGTCCCTATATTTTTATCAATGTTTTACCTTGAATGCATCATTAGGACAAATGCACAATAAATGACATGACAACAAGGATGCGTCATGTGTCAAAGGTTATCAACATTTAAGGAGCAAATGAAATTAAAGTACACAGCACACTACTGAGCAGAAGGTGATAAGAAACTACTAGCCACACAAAATAGTACACTCGAAGGCTGTAGGAAATGTACAACCTGAACTGAAAGTCCAATCAACTTCAAGATAAAAGTAAAAGTAGCAAAAGCAGCATGGATAGCCCAGCAGCTGCAGAACATCTGGATGCTATACCAAGCAGACTCAGGAAAATGACTATCAGAACCAGCTTGGGTTAGATACAGATTGGATGTAACTCACAGAGAAGCCTATAATCTTAAGGATTTGTACTAGCTAGTTAGTGAATACCAAAGATACTATTCACCCCCGCCCATACTATCCTTTAGGCTTTGTGTAAATCAAAACAGATGTGAAATGTTCAAAGACGACCTTGTCTGTTGTGGGAATGCATATGATAAAAATAGATTATGCAAGTTGCAATACAAGCTAGAAGCTCTGCTAAGTAAACTAGGCCACAGAATAAGTCATAGATGAAGCTGTAGATAGAACTTGTAAAGAGCTACCTTATGTCTCCATGGAACTTTCAAAAAATAATACAACAGAGATGTCGCTGTAGGAGAGGTCTGAACTGGAATGGACAGATGACTGTAAATACACCTTCAAGAGGTCAAAGGAATTCCTTCAGATAGCAAGGACTTTATCCACTTGAATCCTGCTTTACCAATCAAGTTTGTTCCAGAAAATTCCAAGACAGAGACTAAACCACACTATTTGCTTTAAGGCAACTGACCAAATATAAATCTGAATGTGCCCAGACAGACAGGTGACTGACAAAAGTTTAAACAATATTTACTTGGGGAAAAAAAGGAGTTTAGCAGGCAAGTTACGTCACTGTTCCATGTCTGTAGGGGACTAACATTACATTGAACATGAGGAAAAAAGAAAACGCTAATGTTAACTAACAATTGCCTCTGTCATATGACAAGCCAGAGGAACCACAAACTACAGAACCCACATATATGCTTTGCAAGTTGGCTTATGCAGTTATCCGTGACAAATGTTGTGGAGCAAAGAGAAAACAGCAGCATCTAGAAATGTATGAATAAGTCAAAAACGGAAAAGAAAGGGGCAATAATCTGATGCACCCTACCTTCACCATTACACAACAGCTCTCCATGTACTAAGGAAGTCAATTACAGGGAGTCCGTTACAAGGAAAATAACCGAAATACTTAAAACAATGTTTGCAAGAAATGGCTTGTCTAAGAAAATTTTAGTGATAATTCACACTTCAAACAAGAAGAACATAAGATGCTATATCTTAAGATTTTCTGGATTTTGTTCTTGGCTGCTTAGTTTGCCATGACCATCAACCTTATATTCCCCATTTGACCCACGTGCCCCACCACCACCACCACCACCAGCATAAGCAGACAGTATTGTACAGGATGTGTGAGTCATGAACCACAGGCTAGCACTCTTGGGAAGAGTTTTTTTTTTCTATTACTTCCTCAGTTTCCCTCCTCTTGGTGACTGAACATGTGACCCACTTGCGTGGGATTTGCAGTGCAGGTTGACTGGTGTGTCTGACTTCATGAACTTAAATCTGGCTACAGAACAAAGTGTTGCTTGCAGTACCAAATACAGATCTCTATGCTGCACGTTGTGTGCTTTCCACTATCCATCCAGCTGGGTAGGTGATAGCTGTGTTATGGACCACACCACTTCTCTCTCCCTGGGCTGGAAGAGTCACCTTCAACTATTCACTCTCAACTTGTAGGCAGTTACTCCAGTACACATGTCGCTATTTGAACCCAGGCAGAACTTTATGCTACAGAGCCAGTGTTTATCAAACATCTACAGTTAAATACCAAGCTATAAAGAATGAACTCCCTACAATACAAGACAGGCAATTTTCTGTTTATCATAAATGCAAGCAGTCACCAAAACCATACAGCAGTGTTGCTTTCAAAAATAAAAAAGAACTCAGGATTTAACAATCAAATAGGATATGCAAAACACTCTCAAAATAAAATGTCAGTACATAAAAGACAGAGCAATAAGAAAATTTACCAGTGATCAGAATGTGCTGACCAAACAGTGCAATGGCAAACAGGCTCAAAAGTGTTTCATGGAACGAGACTGTGTAATGAACTACTAATATCAAAGAAGGTATGTGAATAAAACATGTAAACCAGTCAAGAAATATTCAACAGGTAGATATTGTACTGCCAACTATAAGACCACCAAGTACAGAATGCCCAAATGATGTCCAATAGGACAGCATGAAAGCAATAACAGACCACCCCTACCCAGTGGATACACACAGTGACCACCACCACCACCACCTACTCAGTTGATATAAACAATAAAAACTACCACACTGAATGGCAGCTACCTCCAAAATCCCAAGAGTAGTAGTTATGTATAATTGGAATGGAGCAACAGAGGCATGACCAACAACAATTATTTCCAGAAAAAAATGACCTACACACTTCACAGATCGAGAAAGTTACACTGATCACACACACTCGAAGGTGATGATGGAGCAGTTTTGCATTCCACAGATGATGGAATGACCCAAGTTATCATCACCAATGATTAAAAGAGATGCTACTGACACACCGGCACCCCTACAGCCCAACAGGGTCACAGAAGTGCTATCCTGAGCACCTGAGAAATTTCTGTAAAATGTTTAATACCAGGTGGAGAACAATCTGACAGATATTTTCTGTAATGGTTACTAAGCCTGAACAGGAAATGCAGCAACTACACAAGCTGGCTGTGTGTCAGGCAAGGCCTTTCTGCTGAACTGTGCTGAAAAGACAGATGAATAAACTGTCAAGAGATACAGACCAAAATGTGGTAAATTACTTTAAAATGAGAGCAGTACAGTTCCTTGAAAGAAAGTACTACAAAGGAAAAGAAATGCATAGCATGCCATCAGCAGACACACACACACACACACACACACACACACACACAACTTTTTATAACCCTGCACCACTATAAAGTTAGCTGTAGTCTTTATACTGCCCTAATAAAACTAACATATTTTGATATCACAACATGTTGATGAAAAAAACACTCTAGCCCAAAGGTTCCTGGAATTCATAAATTCAAATGCACTGGAAGAACTAGTCACCTCTCCCACTAGGGGAGATAATATACTAGACCTGATCATCACAAACATGGGGACAAAATGCTCCACACCGGAGGTATACCCCTCACTAGTGAGATCTGACCACAAACTAATCACCCTGGATATACATATCCCACCTCCACCCCCAGCACAAAAGACCACAGTGAAAAACTTCTCAAAAGCAGACTTCACTCTTCTTAAGACTGAGATGGTATCCTTTAAGCCCACTGGGCCAGTGGATACCACATCCCACAATGCCGAATCCTTCACAAATGCTTTCTATGGACATCTCCAAGAATGCATGGATCATGCAATCCCAAATAAATCCAAGTCCTTCTCCACCAAAGGCAAGCGTCCTGTCTGGTGGACCTCAGCCATTAACAAATTGTATAACAAAAGAAGGAAGCTACTGCACAACAGAGCAAAATCCCATAAAGGGAAGACATCTCTGATCAACACTAGCAGAAAACTACGTTCTCTTATAAAAACATCCAAGGCCAACTTTGAGAGAAAAATCGCAAAGGACACTAAAGATAACCACAAAGCCTTCTTCAGCTATGTTAGAAACCTGGGCGGAAACCCTCAGATATGCTCAGAGTTAGTTCACAACAACAAAAAATACACTGAACCCACAGATATTGCCAACATTCTGGCTGACAGGTTCAGTGAAAATTTCTCCCCTCCCTCACCCCCAAAAGAAAAAATACTTGTACAAGCTGAATGTAATCTCCCTGTCATCTCAGATGTTCAAGTGAGAGCCGCCCTCAACAAAGCTAAAAACACAGCATCAATGGGACCTGACGGTATCCCAGGTTGCGTGCTACGAGAACTCCAAGAGGAGCTAAACCCGCATATAAAAATGCTATTTAACCTTAGCCTTACTACAGGATATGTACCTGAACACTGGCGTACAGCAACAGTAATCCCACTCCACAAAGGGGGTACCTCTACAGACCATGGGAACTACCGCCCCATAAGCTTAACCAGCCTAGTCTGCAAAGCTATGGAAAGAATCATCACGGAACTCATAAACAGAGACATTGGGGACCTACAAACACTTGACCCCACCCAGTTTGGCTTTGTGAAGGGCAGATCCTGCCTTTTGAACCTGGTTGACTTTTTCGAAACAGTCATTAGAGCCATTGATGAGGGCAAAGCAGTCCATACAGCCTACCTGGACTTGGCTAAGGCCTTTGACACAATACCCCACTCAGGCATCATAGATAAGCTCAACAGCTTAAACGTAAACCCTTATGTCACTAGATGGGTTGCAAACTGGCTAAAGGACAGAACCCATAAAGTTAAAATAGCTGGAGCAATGTCAGACTCAAAGCCAGTCACAAGTGGTGTCCCACAGGGATCTGTCCTGGGACCCCTCTTGTTCGGCATTTATTTCTCAGATGTTAAAGCAAACATGGGAGGGTTGTGGCTGACAAAGTTCGCAGATGACTGCAAACTAGGCGCCATAGCTGATACACCAGTGGACACATACATCCTACAAAAAGGCCTCACAGAGACGGACAACTGGTGCCGGAGTCATGGCCTTAAACTAAATGCCAAAAAATGGATAGTCATCCCCTTTGGGAAAAACAAAGTACCCACAAATTATCACAAAGACAGCAACCCACTGAGTACGGAAAAAGTAATCAGAGACCTAGGGACCCAAGTCGACAGCGACCTCTCATTTGGCACCCACGTTGCCAAAGTGGTTAGAAAAACATTCTACCTTGCACACCTTATCATGAAGGGATTCACATCCAGATCCAAGGATGTCATTGTACCCCTATACTCCTCCCACATCAGACCCATGATTGAGTATAATGCCCCATTTGGTATGTACCTCACCCGGCATTTGCAACAGCTAGAGAGACCACAAAAATACCTCACCAAGAGGATCAAGGGTCTCCAACATATGTCTTATTCTGCCAGACTAAAGAAACTCCACCTCTATTCAGTAGCATACCGCCTGCTCAGAGGTGATCTCTGCCTGATGTACAAGGCATGTCCAATCAGGAACTGATGGACATGCTCCACCTCAAAAAATCCAAATCCATCAGAACCACGAGAGCTAAAGACTTAAACCTTGGTACAAGTATGAATAGGACATGCTGGAGGGATAGATTCATAACCCTGAGGCTTCCCATGCTCTGGAACAAGATCCCAGTTCATGTTAGACAGAGCCCCTCACTGACTCTCTTCAAGAGAAATCTTGATGAGTGGATGGGAGATCGTAAGTTTACCCCAGGGGTCACATCTGTGTCACTACTAGACAGGGGCACAGTAAACTAATTCTATTATATAAGGGGACCTTCACTGGGTCACTACTAGACAGAGGCACAGTATTCTAAATCTATTCTGTGCATTTTTGTACCATTTCATGGGGTGGCGAAAGCCACATCACTATGGCTAGGCTTACAAATGCCCCAGGGCAGATAGCCCAGTACTAAACTATGAAACTATGAAAAGGAATGTTTACACACTAAAGTGGCAACTTTAAAAAAGTTAATTCAGCACAAATGTCAGCAACAGGCATTTTGCCCACATGTCCACTGCAAAACTGAGCTGCTGCTATTAAAAACTATTGTATCCTGTGGTGTACTTCAGTGATCAATCCTAACAGCTCTTTAAACAGCATCATAAGAGTATTACAAATGTGAGCAGATTACACAAGGACACATGTAGCATGTGGATGGGACAGAAATAAGAAAAAAGCTACAAATGCTAAAAAGATACTTCAAAATAAGACAAATTCATTTCAATAAAAAGAAAATTGCATACAATTACAAGATGAAGAGCTTCTAGCAGCCACAGAGAAAGAAGGAAATTCATGTATCAGGGACACTGGAATTACGGTTTCCATCACACAGCTGTAAGGCCTAAGGTTCAATCACTGCTTTTGGTTATTGTCTGTATGAAGCTTGATGCTCTTCCATGTGTTCCTTTGGGTTTTCACTGGGTACTCCAGTTACCTTCCACGCATCAAAACTGGCTAGTCTAAAACTATCTACAGAGATTACATTTACATTCTCTCTTGTAGCCTGTATCATGGCAGTATATAGAACACAAGGTTTAAAGAGATGGTGAACAATATGGCTAGGCAGACCTTCAGGAAAACCCAGGAGTGGAGGTGAGCTATGAAAAGAGGTACAGGAAGGACAGCTGAGAGGAGACAATTACACAAATAGGGAAAATTGGATATACAGATGTTTTTCTTCTGTAACACAATTATTTTAAAAAAACTGGACCACAAAGGCCCAAGGAACAAAATTTGTGTCTAATCTGGGCCTTACTTCTGTGTGCAGGGCTATTCCAATTACTACAGGTTAAAAGGAAGAACTGCAGTTTTAGACAAAGTATATTCCTGATTCAGCATTAAGTAAAAGTGAAATTGTTAATGTACAGCTATCTGATAAATAGAGTATACTATACAATGTTCTGGCCCATGAGATGTTTTTAACAGTGAATAGGCAAACAGCAGCTTGACAAACAAAATATGCTTAAAATTCAGTTCCTTATCACTTAGAAAAAGAAGTGAAAGAAAATAACATGCCTAAAAGTCAGTGCATTTTAAACATGTTAAATATATCATGCCTCAACTGTAACCCATCTAAAGAATGTCACCTCTTACACACAACTTGCATAAATACAGCTGTATTGCCACGAATGATGCTTGCATTCACAGCTATTGCCAGTAAAACAGCTCAGATATCCAAGTCACCCTGCAGTCTAAATACTAGGCACCACTGCAGTCATACCAGAGCAATGGCAGTAAACATCAGATGATCTGTAATTGGCATACCACACAACAATTAGTGCAATGCGTTGCAAGAGACTCTTGGGGCTACACCAACAGAGTTATACCAAAAGCACGGTGAGCTGATGCCAAACATTTCTTTACTCACATAACCGAGGACCTCTTCTGAAGTCAGGATTCCATTAGATCATGATTAGCTTACTAAGAAAAACATTTTTACCATTTGGGGGACTGTGAATGTACATTACTCTATTCTTTCATCAGCCGTTGCATTCTCCTACAGGCATTTTCTGACTCGTTAACTACACCAATGTGACAGAACTACAAAACTATGCTGAATATGACACAAACATAGCATGTCTGAATAAAATACATTATCCACTAATTATGACTACTCCAGATATTTTTTTTTAAGAAAGATGAATATGAAAAGTACTTGATTTTTCAAATGTAAGGAAAAAGTCAATACACAACAGTAAAGCCTATAAGTGCTATTACTTTCACCTACAAGTTATGACCAAAGATCCATAAAAATAAACTACACTACCAAATATATCCCTTTCACTGTGTATGAAATAATTTACAGCATATTTTATACTTCACTATTGAAAACATTGCTTTTCTGTTTCACAGTAGTTCAGCGTTTGTTTTGTTGTGATAAAGACTACAATAAGAATACTAAAAAATGATTGCCACATTGTGTTACATTGTAATTTGCACACCGTAGGGATAAATACAAGGTGATTCTTGGCAGGAGTAATAAACACAGATTGGGTTACCACTGGCCTCCTAGTGACAGTCACATTGTGACAACCTGTTATTAGCAGTGTGAAAATAAGATTAGGTGTGGTGACAATTCTGCAAAATATAGTAAATTCCCTGGTCTGCAATTAATACAAAAAGTGATAAACACTATCATTCAGCAGTTCCAAATGAACTGATCAGTTTGCTTTTTCAAAAACGAAATGTGTAAGCATAAAGATAATCTAAGCCACAGTTCAAAATAATGCACCATGATTTTGACAAAGGTACACATGGGCACTTGCACAATAATCATATTGCAGATAAAGGCGCCCATCCTAGCTTTTATGGAGGTGGCGAAAAGACAAGACACAAAATAAATAAAGCAGAATATAGTACTGTCACGACATAAACAGACAATATGCCACATTTGGATATCTATAATGAGGTGCATCTTGCAGACAATACTGGTAACTGCCATAGAGGATAGCCTTTCTTTGTGCCTACAACAGGCAGCCCACATGTTTGAATAAGCCCATAATAACACAAGCAGCATGCTATCCAACGGGGTACTTACCCAGCGACACGGGGTCCCATGCAAACACATTGTATGTCAGATCCACACAATATCCCACTGATGGAAACTTTAACCCGACGATCTAAGCCTTCAGAAACCTGCACAAAGCAGCAGTTCTGGTTACGCTTAGGTGGTTGAGGCAGAATTCACTTCATTATAAGGAATACATGACTGCTGGGACATCCTTTCAGCGACACCCTCGACTAACGCACAAGTATTCTCTTTCTGCTCCATATATCAGGCATTTGGCCTTAGCGCCTGTGCCACTTTTATGTTTGTTTATTTTTTATTTTATTTTGCACTGGACTCTCACATAGTGCAGAATATTAGCGAAAAAATGCAGCAGTCTCCCCTGTAGCTCCGTTGCCACCTACATCCACACACTGTATCTGTTGTTACTTCCACTTTTCATTTAACGCACCACAACCAGTTTGACAGCGGGAGGGCTCTGCCACCTTTGAATTCTGGGAGTCGTAGTTCTTCGTTGCCAATGTTGAACAGGCTAGAGGGCGCTTTTCAGGAACTTGAGTTAGGTGTCGTTTTCCTATATTTTTAATTCGCTGCCTTGCAGGTGTGCAGTAACAGATTTGACAATTTAATACACAATGTCCATCTGAACCTCTTTTTTAACTTCTCTAGTGGTACACCCTTACCATACGGTAGCAATGAGCATTTCTCACCTC
This sequence comes from Protopterus annectens, assembly GCF_019279795.1. Taxonomy (NCBI): domain Eukaryota; kingdom Metazoa; phylum Chordata; order Ceratodontiformes; family Protopteridae; genus Protopterus; species Protopterus annectens. The sequence goes on along the minus strand of NC_056749.1, from coordinate 673,018,581 downwards.
TCAACTGTACAGATTTTCGCAGAATGTCCAGATTTTTGCCTCTTATTTTTGGCCTGCTGTTTCTCATAAAATTGTGGGTGGCCACAGTGGTGCAGCGGTTAGCGTTGTCGCCTCACAGCAAGAGGTTCTCCGGTTCGATTCTCGGCTGGGGTGCCTTCTGTGTGGAGTCTGCATGTCCTCCCTGTGGTTGTGTGGGATTCTTCCGGGTGCTCCGGTTTCCTCCCACATCCCAAAGACATGCTGTAGGTGGATTGGACACTCTAAATTGGCCCTAGGTGTGAGTGTGTGCATGTGCGTGCCTTCTGTGGAAGGTTGGGCGCCGGGCTGGCAACTCGACACTGTAAAACTCCACTGCCAATCATGAGCAGACAGATGATCCGCTGTGGCGACCCCTAACCGGGAAAAGCTGAAAGAAGAAGTTTCTCATAAAATTGTGGTTTTCTGGGAAATCACTGACAAATCATTGAGGGTTTAATTTAGAAAATAATGACAGATAGTTAAGTTTCAGACTTCATACCCTTCAGAAAATACATGCTAATGCAGAACCTGTACTTCTATCAACTTTCTAAGCTTTTAAGAGCAGTATTTAAAAATTTTCCCTATTTTGGGGTCTTTATCCCCCCATTATTTATGGCTTTGTCCATATTTCTTGCTCTAAGACATTGAGAAATATGTAGTACTACCCTAGTATGAAGTTGGAAACGTTTATTCAAACCTTTGTGACATTGTACTTTTATGACGATTGTATACTTATTCTTTATTTATGCATTGCTGATTTTAAAGATTAGGACTTATCTAACAATGAATTGTGTTAGTTGCCATATTTCCCAAAGGATTTCATTAAGTCTGTCCTTGTGTTGCGGGGGATGCACCTTCTAGACTAATAGTCCACAGAGGTCCGACTGTTTGTGGGGAAGGGGAGCAAAGTTAGTCAAATCCTGACCCAACACACTAGTCATAGGCGACTCTATAGTCGGGCACACTGATGTCCCACTCACCAGGCTAAACAAGGAGAAGGTTACTGTCAGCTGCTTGTCAGGTGCCAGGATCCGCCACATAACCCACGCACTCAGGTCACTCCGCAACAAGTACCAATATGACTCTGTCATTGTCCATGTTGGTGTGAATGACCTGAGACGTACCTCCCTGGACTACATGAAAAGAGACATGGAAGAGCTCTCCAATCTTGTAGCCCAGGCAGGTATGACCCTAGCCCTGTGTAGCATTCTGCCATCACCTAGAATGATGCCGCAGTACAAGGACAAAATTATTGACTTCAACAATTGGCTAAGCTTCTGGTGCCATTCTAAAGGGATCCAGTATCTGTCTGCCTGGGATGACATGATCGACAGACCACGATGCTTTGCCAGAGATGGCCTGCACCTGTCACCCCTGGGATTCCGAATACTGGCTAAGGTTTTTACCGCCCCTATAGTGCCTTTTTTAGGCAGGGTTCAAATGACAAATTCACCACCATAACAGGAACAGGCAGGCAAAAACTGAGGGTGATGCTACTCAATGCTAGAAGTCTAAATCTCAAAATGCACTCACTCGAGGCACTCCTTAAAATGGAGAACATCGATATCTGTACAGTGACTGAGACCTGGTTCAAGGCCCCAGAGAGCACCCCTGCACTACCAGGCTATAACTTATACCACACTTTTCTGCCATGTAACCTGGACCAGAACACCAAAGGCGGAGGTGTGTCCATATTCATTAAGGATATCCACACCTCCAGGTTAGTTGCTCAGCATAATGCAGCCGAGGTTATCCAAGTGCAACTAACTCTGGGCAAAACTGCAATCCAAATTGTAGCTTGCTACAGATCACCTACCATGCCCCAGGATTCCCACTCCTCTTTTTTGATGTACTGGAAAATATTAGGGTTCAACCAAACACCCTAATAATGGCCGATTTCAACTACCCCACCATTAACTGGGAAAACTACTCATGTACCAACTCCTTCACTCAACACTTTCTGGAATTCATAAACTCCAATGACCTGGATCAACTTATCCACACCCCCACTAGGGGCAACAATATCCTAGATCTAGTTATTACCAATATGAGTGACTGGTGTTCCACACCTGAAGTCAACGCCTCATTGGTCCGATCCGACCATAAGCTAATTACCCAAGATATCCACATCCTGCCTCCACCCCCCCCCCCATTAAGGAAACCATGGTAAAAATTTTCTCCAAAGCCAACTTCATGCTTCTCAAGACAGAAGTGGTGAACTTCATGATACCCATGCAGATGGACAATACAGTTACGACTACTGAATCCTACACAATTGCCCTTTATTAGCACTTACATGAGTGCATGGATTGTGCTATCCCAAACAGAACCAAGACTCTATCCTCCAAAAAAAGGAAGCCAATCTGGTAGTCCCCTGCCATAAACAAACTGTACAACAGAAGGAAGAAACTCTTGCAAAAGAGAGTAAAATCCCATGAGTGGAGAAGCTCCCTGGTCAGCCTCAGTAAGAAGCTATGATCCCTGATAAAATCCTCCAAAGCTAGTTATGAAAACAAAATCACCACTGATTCTAAAGACAACCACAAAGCATTCTATAGCTATGTCAAGAATCTCAATGGCAACACTCAGATCTGCTCTGAGTTACAGCACAATGATACTAAATATACAGGTCCAACTGATATTGCCAACATCTTGGCAGATAGGTTCAGTGCTAATTTTACTGCCCTCTCACCCCCTAAAGAGCCCATCTCTGTACCGGAAGAATTAAAAGTTCCTGTAATCACAGCTGCACAGGTAAAAACCACACTCTCCAAAGCCAAAAACACAGCATCCATGGGACCAGATAACATCCCAGGCTGCGTTCTACATGAACAACAGAATGAACTGGCACCCCACCTAAGTACCATGTTCAATCATAGCCTCACCTCAGGCTTTGTACTTTCTGAATGGTGCACAGCAACGGTTATCCCACTCCATAAGGGGGGAGCCACCACGGACCCCGGGAACTACCGCCCCATTAGCCTGACGAGCCTGGTCTGCAAGGGCATGGAACGTATCATCATGGAAGTTATAAACAAAGACATTGGCAATCTCCAAACTCTGGATCCCACCCAGTTCAGGTTTGTAAAAGGCAGATCATGTCTCCTAAACCTGATAGACTTCTTTGAAGCAGTCGCCAAAGCCGTAGACAAGGGTAAGGTGGTTCACACAGCCTATCTAGATCTTGCCAAGGCTTTCGACACCATCCCCCACTCTGGAATTATAGATAAACTCACTAAACTAGGTATAAATCTCTGTGTTACAAGATGGGTTACCAACTGGCTCACTGACAGAACCCACACTGTGAAAGTAGCAGACTCCAAATCCAACTTCAGACCAGTGACAAGTGGAGTACCACAGGGTTCAGTCCTGGGTCCTCTCCTGTTTGGTATCTACTTCTTTGAAGTACAGGCTAACACAGAAGGTCTTTGGCTAATGAAGTTCGCAGATGACTGCAAACTAGGAGCCATAATCGAAACCCCTAACGATGTGGTCATCCTACAAGGTCCTCACTGAGACAGATGCCTGGTGTCAAAGCCATGACATCAAGCTCAATGCCAAAAAGTGCATTGTCATCCCCTTTGGTAAAAACTCTGTACCCATGAACTACAACATAGGCAGTAGTATACTTAACACCGAAAGTGAGATAAGAGACCTTGGGACACGTGGACAGTAGTCTCCCCTTTGATATTCACATCACCACAGTAGTCAGGAAATCCTTCTACATGGCACACCTCATCACAAAAGGTTTCTCATCCAGAAAAAAGAGGTCATTGTTCCCCTCTACTCATCACTCATTAGACCCATTATAGAGTAAAACGCCCCTTTCGGTATGTACCTCACAAGACATCTACAACAACTGGAAAGGCTGCAGAAATACCTCACAAAGAGGATTACCGGCCTGAAACAGATGCCCTATGCAGACCATCTCAAAAAACTCCAGCTTTACTCCGTCACATATCGCCTACTCAGAGGTGATCTCTGCCTAACATACAAAGCTATGTCAAACCCAGAGCTGTTGGACATGCTCCACTTAAAGAAATCCCAATCCCTCCGAGCTACACGCTCTAGGGACCTAAACCTTGTCACCACAATAAACAGAACATGCCAGAAGGATAGATTCCTGTCCCAGAGACTTCCCATACTCTGGAATAAACTACCTATCTATATCAAACAAAGCTCCTCATTAGCACTCTTCAAGAAAAATCTTGATGATTGGATGGGAAATAGGAAATTCACCCCGGGGATCACCTCTGTGTCTCTGCTCGATAGTGGCACAGGAAAATAATTTTCTTGGGTGGCAAAAGCCAGGGTACTTTTTTGGCTGGGCTTGTATAGGCCCCAGGGCTGATAGCCTAGTACCTACCTATGAACCTATGAAATTTACAATCATAATTGCATACTAGGTAGAAAGAAAATTTTTATGAAAATTACTAATTGACTGGGTAGTTATCTCTCTCTGGCATCTCTCCCTCAGATTCTGACAAATATGGATGGACAATGTCCTACGTTTTCTCCTGCCAGTCTGGTTGATATGGGCATCCTGAGACACTGTAGTAATTGCCTCATGGACACGGACAGCCCTCTACTACCACCACCTAGGAACACAATTTGTGAGAGATGCAGTTACAATAAGAATCTAGAGTCTATGCCCTCTCCCTCACAAGCCAGTAATTATATCTGGCACTGAGAATGCTGTCAACACAAACACCACACCTCAACCACCACCAACACCTACAAAACACATACCCATATATGTTGAGGTCCTCAACAAAAAAAACATATTCAAACAAGGGAGACTTCAGAGGAAAAAACACACACAAACTCCACTGCCCACCACACAAAGTCCACACACCTGTGTCTCACAGCCACTAAGGCCTAAACATAAACCCAACACATTAGTCATAGAAGACTCCATTGTGAGACAGACAGATGTGCCCCTCACCAGGCTGATTAAGGAGAAAGTCAAGGTAAGTTGTCTGTCAGGTGCCAGAATCTGCCAAATCCCCCATGCACTCAAGTCTCTCAACAACAGGTACTGTTATGACTCTGTCATAGTGCATGTTGACATGCATGACTTGAGACGGACCTCCCCAGACTATATGAAGAGAGACATGATCGAGCTCGCTGAGTATGTGCCCAAGGCAGGTATGTTCCTAGCCTTAAGCAGCATTCTACCATCACCCAGAATGATGCCTCAATCTTCTTCTTCTTCTTCTTTTGGCTTTTCCCGGTTAGGGTTCACCACAGTGGATCACCTGTCCGTTCATGATTGGCAGTAGAGTTTTACAATGTCAAGTTGCCAGCCCGGCTCACAACCTTCCACGGAAGGCTCACACATGCACGCACTCATGCTTAGGGCCAATTTAGAGTGTCCAATCCACCTACAGCATGTCTTTGGGATGTGGGAGGAAAGTGGAGCACCCTGAGGAAACCCACGCGACCACAGGGAGGACATGCATACTCCGCACAGAAGGCACCCCAGCCGAGGATCGAACTGGAGAACCACTTGCTGGGAGTTGACAATGCTAACTACTGCACCACCATGACCACCCAAAATGATGCCTCAATACAAACAGAAAATGACTGACTTTAACAACTGGCTTAGTTTCTGGTGTCATTCCAAGGGGATCCAGTACCTGACAGCCTGGGAAGACATGGCTGACAAACCACGATACTTCACCAGAGATGGCCTGTATTTGACTACCTTGGACTTCAGACTTCTGGCAAAGGCTCTTTCCTCCCCCATAGTGCCTTTTTTTAGGCAATGCCATGAGGTCAAAACTGCCAACATGAAAATTTAATCAAAACACAAATTAAAGGTCATGCTGCTAAACGCTAGGAGTCTAAACATGAAATTGCACTCATTGTAACCATTCTTAACCCTGAAAGATGCTGACATTTGTGCAGTCACAGGAAACCCCAGCCATACCAGGCTTCTCATTCTATCATACATTCAGACACCAAACCATGGGCAACAAAGCAAAAGGAGGTGGAGTTGCAATATATATATATAAAAGACATACGCACCTTCAGGCTGGTCAAATGCCATGACACACAGGAGACACTCCAGGTGCAGTTAACCATTGACAAGCCCCCTATTCAAATCATAGCTAGCTACAGGCCCCCAGCTTTGACTCAGGAAGCCCAGTCCACCTATCTGGACCTCTTCGAATCAATCAAGATTCAACCCATTACCTGATCCTGGACGACTTTAACTATCCAACCATAGACTGGAAGAACTATTCATGCCAAAACACAAATGCCCAGATATTCTTTGATTTTGTCAATGAAAATGCCTTGGATCAGCTGGTGACAACCCTCACAAGAGGTGAAAATATCTTTGACTTGGTATTAACCAACTTGAATAACCACTGCAGCATCCCTACAGTGTCATCCTTCCTGGTAAGATCTGACCACAAAGCAGTCACTTTCGAAGTCACCATCTCCCCCGCCCCACCCCAGCTAGGGTCAAACAAAAAAAACTTCTCCAAAGCTGATTACAAACTCCTGAGGAAAGGTATAAACAGCTTCACAGCCCCCTCCTCCTCCATAGGAACGGGCACATATGCCCAAACCTACACCAAAGTACTATACCAGCATTTATATAGCTGCATGGAATCAGGAATACCCGAGAGGACAAAAATCAATCTCTTCAAGGAAGAGAAAACCTGTCTGGTGGATATCTGCAATAAATAAACTCTATAATAAAAGAAAAAAAATTGCTATCCAAGACCATGAAGGAGCAAGTGCCTAATTGGAAGCAATCTGTCCTTAGCCTGAACAAGCAACTAAGAGCACTAGTGAAATCTTCCAAAGCAAAATTTGAGCCAAACTGGCCACATCTACTAAAGATTATCATAAGGACTTCTTCACATATGTCTGCAATCTCAAAGGAAGCACACATATCTGCTCAGAACTGGTGGTCAAGGGCACCATATACACAAACACCGTAGATATGGCCAACCTGTTGGCAGACAGGTTCAGTGAAAACTTCATCCCTCTCTTCCCCCATTCAGTAAATCAGGACATCCCCAGCACCTGCCCCCTCCCCTTATCTCTAGAGAGCAAGTCATCACTGCCCTCTCAAAGGCAGAAATACAGCCTCCATGGGACCCAATAACCTCTCAGGCTACATCCTACATGAACTCAGGCAGGAAATTGCAGCACCATTAGGCACCCTATTCTGCCAAAGACTGAGTACTCACTTCGTCCCAGCCCAGTGGACAGTGACCATCATCCCTTTGCACAAAGGTGGAGTGTCCACTGATCCAGAAAATTATAGACCCATCAGCCTAACTAGCTTGATCTGCAAGGTCATGGAGCAGATTTTCATGGACCTCATTAACAAGGACATTGGCAACCTCCAAACACTCGATCCCACATAGTTTGGATTTGTCAAGGGGAGGTCATGCCTGTTAAATTTGGTCAACTTCTCTGTGACAGTCACCAAAGTCATGAACGAGGGGAAGACAGTGCACACCACCTACCTTGACCTAGCCAAAGCCTTCAATACTATTCCCCACTTGGGTATAATAAACTCTCTCAACTAGGCATCAATGCATATTTTACCAGATGGGTAGCAAACTGGCTCACAGATAGAACCCACCTAGTGAAAATAGGGGAAGCCACCTCAAGCAGTAAACCCGTAATGAATGGTTTACCCCAGAGATCAGTCTTGGGGCCACTGTATGGGATATACTTTTCTGAGTTGCAGGCAAAATCAGTGGGATATGGCTGACCAAGTCTAGGTGCTGTCATCAATTCCCCTAGTGATGTGGACATCCTCCAACAGGGTCTCACCCAAACAAATGACTGGTGCCAGAAACATGGCCTCAAACTGAATGCCAAAAAGTACATAATCATTCCCTTTGGGGTGAGTGACATCCCAACAAATTATCATGTTAATAACAAGGTCCTGAGCATGTAATCAGTCATGAGGGACTTGGGCACCCAGGTTGATAGCAAACTGACTTTTGCCCACCATATTGCCTTTGTTGTATGGAAACTTTCTACATGGCCCACGTCATTAGTAAGGGTATCTCATCCAGGGACAAGGTGGTCATAACATCCCTGTGCTCTTCCCTTATAAGACCCATTATTGAGTACAATGCCCCTTTGGGCATGTACCTCACAAAGCACATGCAGCAGCTGGAGAGACCACAGAGGTTCCTCACAAGGAGAATTCAAGACCTCAAACATCAACCCAACACAAATAGACTAAAGGCCCTGTCCCTCTATTCTGTCTCATACAGACTCCTCAGAGGTGACCTCTGTCTGGCATACAAAGCAATCTCAGTCCCTGCCTTGATGGGACTGCTGCATATCCGCAAGTCAGGCTCCACTCGAGTAACCCACACTCGTGACCCCATCCTGGTCTATGACATTAATAGGACTTGTTGGCAGGACAGATTTGTGTCCCAGAGACTCCCCCTTCTGTGGAATAGACTCCCTCTCCACGTCAAGTGGAGTACCTCATTAACTGTTTATAAGTGCAACCTGGATAAGTGGATGGGAAACAGAAAATACAACCCTGGGATTCCACCTGTGTCCCTGCTGGACAGGGTCATTGGATGCTGACTTGTCAGAACATGGGCTAAATTCTTGGCTAGGCTTGTAAGGGCCTCAGGTCCAATAGCCTAGTAACTTCCTATGATCTTATGAACAAGGCATACTGATAACATTGTTACAGTCATTTTATTAAAATTAATTAAAATGTAGTCATTTTCTCAGGAAAATTAATCAGTTACAGAATCACTATATCCGTTTTACTGTTAATGTGAAACTCACAATGGGTGGCTTGTGCACAGGTAGCTTCTGAATATAGAAGCACATTGCAGGCAAACACCTGTAATTTCTCATCTATCAGCAGAAGCCATTCTCATTTTAGCTTGTTTGGAAATCAGACCCTCAGTTCTTTATTGCTTCACTTCATTTTTTTTCTTTCTAAATCTCACAAAAAATGCATGCTTTATACATTTGGTAACTTCATTTCCACTTCCAATCCTGGCAATTTTATATTGTACCTTACAGGTGTAACTCACCTACATATATAGGCTCTATGAATTACACCTATGTGCACAAAATGGTAGCAATGCCCCACTCCCACATCCCTCATGCAGGGGGCTTACATCTCTTCATTAAAAATAACATCCATTGACTTCACACAGCCTCAGAGAAAATTAGGTATAGTTATATAAATTGCTTAACCATGTCTTCAAAACAGTACACAATCGCCCATATATCTTAATGTATAAAGGAAGCATAATTAACCAAACCTAACGTGTTCAGAGGTATATGTACAGTGAGATGTATTGCATTCCATGCTGTCACTGGTTCTTTTGTACCTCTATAAGACATACAACTAAGCAAGCATACAAGCTAAAGATCCAAACCTTAACAAGCACGCAAATAAAACAAATTGGTAGAACAGATTTGTTACATATCTTGGTACCGCATCTCTGGAGCAAATTGTCTTTACATGTTAAGCAGAGCAGTATCTTCATATCTTTCAAGAAGCTGGATGATTAAATATGATTCAACAAATTAGTCTCTTGCCTGATATGTTTTGCCTTCCTGGAAACAGAAGGTACATCTTGTGGGTGGGTATCAGCAAGGTACAAATGATGTCCTGGCATACTTGTGTTGTAACTCTTATGAGCCTTTGATCCTATTCAGTCTCTGATTTCCCACATTACCTGATTCAAGGTCATGGTGGAGGCGGGGCCAATCTTGGCACTGAATAGGTGTAAGGGAGAGAGAGAGAGACTGATTCTGCAGAGCCCACCTCGGGAAGTGTATGTGTGCATCCATATGCATGTAAACACACACTATGGGCAATTTGGAGACTTACCCAGGGTTGCCACCTGTCAAATGTTTTGCATGCAGCTGGGAATTCGCTGAGTATCTGGACTTTCCAACATGATGGAAAGTTAACATGTGTGGTTTTCTGCTGCCTCCACTTTATTTTTTTCTGTTATTGGTCTTACAAATATAATTATACTTGAAGTTTCAAATGCAAATAAATGATAAGTATTTATGTATAGTTCAGTTTTGTAAAAATCACAATGCTGCGTAGTTGGTAGTGGTTATATAATCTATTTTTCTTATCACAGAATGCAGTCTAGGCTGAGAACATTCTATATATAGAATACAAGTGCTTTAGTAACATTGCAAGATGAGGAATAAACTGACTGTCAATAACAAGAGCCTGAAAAATTAAACAAATTCTATCTGACCTTACCAAAAGACTGAATGCTGCAGACAACTGGATCTCACAATCTGAGGATTGGTCAGACACTCAACTGAGTTTTTTTTCCTTCAAGAACACACACAAATATTAAATACTCACAGATGGGATAAAGTGCTAGATCTGAAGTATCCAACTGCTGCACCCGCCTTTTGTTAGAGGTCTTTTTGAATCTTTAATGTTTATTCTATGGATGAAAGCACTGCAAGAAGTTTTTGTAGATGTACTGGAGTCATATCAAGTCAAAGGCTCTGATTTTTACTGAAAGCGCCTGTTCCACTAGCATTGCTTTGGCTTTTCAGGTTCCACATCTGGTATTTATGAAATTGTTGAATTAACCAGGACTCGTGGGCAAGTCTAATAAGAATAAGCTATAAAGCAAAACTTATTTAGGACTTGTCAGTTGCAAAGAAGCTGAGATAATTTCCTGCATATCTCCATACCCTGAACAGGCATAAGATAAAGTTGCAAATTTTCTACCCAGCCATTTTGTAATTCTTGAAGGATGAACAAGTAAAAACTTTCTCCAAAGCCTTCATGCTTCTTAAGACAGAAGTGAACTTCATGACACCCATGCAGATGGACAATACAGTTACAACTGCTGAATCATACACAAATGCACTCTATAAGCACTTACACGAGTGCATGGATCGTGCTATCCCAAACAGAACCAAGACGCTATCCTCCAAAAAAGGAAGCTAATCTGGTGGTCTCCTGCCATAAACAAACTGTACAACAGAAGGAAGAAACTGTTGCAAAAGAGAGTAAAATCCCATGAGTGGAGGAGCTCCCTGGTCAGCCTCAGTAAGAAGCTGAGATCCCTTATAAGATCCTCTAAAACGAGCTACGAAAACAAAACCACCACTAATTCTAAGGACAACCACAAAGCATTCTATAGCTATGTCAAGAATCTCTATGGCAACACTCAGATCTGCTCTAAATTGCAGCACAATGGCACGAAAATTACTGAAACAACTGATATTACCAACATCCTGGCAGATAGGTTCAGTGCTAACTTTACCCCCACCCCCACCCCCTAAAGGGCCCATATCTATACAGGGTCCCTGTAATCACAACTATACAGGTAAAAGCTGCACTCTCTAAATCCAAAAACACAGCATCCATGGGACCAGACAACATCCCAGGCTGCGTTTTACACAAACTTCAGAACGAACTGGCTCCCCACCTAAGCACCATGTTCAATAATAGCCTTGCATCAGGCTTTGTACCCACTGAATGGCGCACAGCAACACATCCCACTCCACAAAGGGTGAGCCACCAGTGATCCCGAGAACTATCAACTTGTTAGCCTGACGAGCCTGGTCTGCAAGGCCATGGAATGTATCATCATGGAACTCATAAACAAAGACATTAGTAACCTCCAAACTCTGGATCCCACCCAGTTTGGGTTTGTGAAAGTCAGATCATGCCTCCTGAACCTGATCGACTTCTTTGAGGCAGTCACCAAAGCCGTAGATGAGGATAAGGTGGTTCACACAGCCTATCTTGACCTCGCCAAGGCTTTCAACACCATCCCCCATTCTGGAATTATAGCAAAACTCACTAAACTAGGTATAATTCCCTATGCCACAAGATGGGTTGCCAACTGGCTCACTGACAGAACCCACACTGTAAAAGTTGCAGACTCCAAATCTAACATCAAAGCAGTGACAAGTGGAGTACCACAGGGTTCTGTCCTGGGACCTCTTCTGTTTGGTAGCTATTTCTCTGAAGTACAAGCTAACACAGAAGGCCCCTGGCTAATGAAGTTCGCAGATGACTGCAAACTAGGAGCCATAGTCAAGTCCCCAAATGATGTGGACATTCTACAAAAGGGCTTCGCTGAGACAGTTGCCTGGTGTCAGAGCCATGGCCTCAAGCTCAGTGCCACAAAGTGCAGTGTCATCCCCTTTGGTAAAAACTCTGTACCCATGAACTATCACATAGGCTGCAATCTACTTAACATCAAATGTGTGATAAGATACCTTGGGACCCAGGTGCACAGTAGTCCCTCCTTTGATAGTCACATCGCCACAGTAGTCAGGAAGTCATTCTATGTGGCACACCTCATCATAAAAGTGCTCTCATCCAGGAAAAAAGAGGTCATTGCACCCCTCTACTCGACACTCATTAGCCCCATTATAGAGTACAACACCCCTTTTGGAATGTAGCTCACAAGACATCTGCAGCAGCTGGAAAGGCCACAGAAGTACCTCACAAAGAGGATTACTGGCCTCAAACAAATGCCCTACACTGACCGCCTCAAAAAAACTCCAGCTTTACTCCATAGCATATCACCTACTCCAAGGTGATCTCTGCCTAACATATAAAGCTATGTCAAACCCAGAGCTGTTGGACATGCTACACCAAAATAAATCCCAATCCCTCTGAGCTACATGCTCTAGGGACCTAAACCTTGTCACCACAATAAACAGGACATGCTGGAGGGCTAGATTTCTGTCCCAGAGACTTCCCATACTCTGGAGCAGGCTACCCATCTATGTCAAGCAAAGTTCTTCAATAGCACTCCAAGAAAAATCTTGATGAGTGGATGGGAAATAGGAAATACACCCCGGGGATCACTTCTGTGTCTCTGCTTGATAGTGGCACAGGAAAATAACTTTTTTGGGTGGCATAAGCCAGGGAAACTTGTTGGCTAGGCTTACAAAGGCCCTTGGGCCGATAGCCTAGTACCTACCTAAGAACCTATGAACCTATTTACTCTGACAGGAAGACCTTACCACACTATATCTACTTTTTGGAAAATTAATCAAAAATGTACCAAGGAAGAATCTTTTTAAGTCTGGGTTTGATTTCTAGTTGGCGGAGCTACTTGTTAAAAATTGCCTTCCCTTTCTAATAAAACATAAAAGGCAACAATAAGGGAAACAATTTAATCTTATCAACTGCTTAGACACTAACAACAAATAAATGTGGATGCTGGAAAGTACACTGAAAAAGCTTAAATTGCCTGTGTAGCTTGTGTTGCATGGAGCACTTGTTAATCATTAAAAAGTCTTGCAGTTACAGATTTGTTATGAAATTGCACATCACTGTTACCATAAAATTTCTAATTGCTTTGGTGCTGGGGGTAAACAGAGTTGTCTGTTTGCCAATCATCTGCTGAAAAGTCTCCCTGAACATCAGGTATTTGCCTTACAGAGGCCCACTGGTGCCAGGTGGATACTGTTAATGTATTTACAAATTACTTTGAAGAACACTGTCCCCCACCCCAGAACCCACACCTGGCTATTCCTTTTACAAAAGAAGAGATTCCCTCTATTATACTTTAGTTGAGGTTAAAACCCCTTACCTAATTAGTCTTCTCCATGTGGATAAGAGTATTGCCCAACAAATATCCCTCCTCCTCAAGATTTATGGTCAAATGGAGAATTTATCCGAATACACATGATCCCTGCTATCTTTCCGAAAGCTGGAATACACAATCTTACCTGAGCATAACTGGCCTGTTTTGTTGATACATGCTGATGTAAAAGTGTTTACGAAATTAGTCACAGCAAGAAACAGTTATGCACATTGTCTAATTTATCAACCTCGGGGTGTCTCTCTCTCTCTCTCTCTCTCTCTCTCTCTCAAGTGTTAAGATACTGACAATGTCTGTTTCCTAGTATTGTGTCTGTACTTGAGCTACCTGCTTTTCAGTCTGCTACATTTTTTATTGATTTTACAATGATCTGGGAGAAGTGATGGCCATATTTACACCAGGTCTTGTGCAGGTATGGATTTGTGCCTAGCTAGGGATCAACTAGCTATTCCCTCCATGTTCTGTTCTGGAGCCAGTCTCTAAAGCATTTCTTGGTGCAGACAACTGTGCTGTCATTTTTCTGGAAATACAGACTCCATTGTGACTTTCTACATATATTAGATAATATCACAGCCCTTTCAGAGCTCAACATCAATATCCATAAGTCCTGTCTGGTTATGGCTCACTCCTCCAGTACTACAGAATGGCTCCAGTGTAACACAAGATGGAGTTTTAACATACTAAGAATGACATTTGCTAAATCACATGCAAGGCACTTATTATGACTGCATCATATCTACACTCTTCCTTTAATTCATTTCCAGTAGCTGTACACAAAATCATGACATGCCCCCTAGTCTTCCAACTAATTTTGCATGTTCCCATCCTCACCACCTTCTCAATGTTACAAGACTGCTGAGCCTATCAGTGAAGTTTATTTGGTACTTTGTGGTTTGCAGGGTAGGTTCCAAAGACATGCATCTGGAGCATTTCTCCCCGGGCCTCCGCTGAAAACAGGCTCTGTGGAACCTAGTCGGACATTCCCGGTCAACAAATGTTAAATAAATAAATAAATAAAAAAGGTAACAGTAGCATGTGTGATATCAGACTTTATGGGCACTTCAAAGTTCCCTACTTTGACCAGTGGCAGATAGACTTATCTTTTCAGGTAGGAGTTCATGTAGTGAGGAGTTGCCTCTTGGTGGAAACAGCTCAAGGACCACCTCTTCACAGATTCCGGTTATCCTTAGGTATTCCATCTGGGTGTCTAGAAAGATGGCTAAAATCCAGCATGTGGTTACACATACAACTAATGTATGTCTGTGTCTATGCATATGTAAAATGCATATTTTTATACCTTTTTAAGCAGTTTCTGTTGTGAAATGTAAGAACTTGTATAAATGAATTTATTTTTAACACTCACGTATCTTCCATTTTTCTTGATTACAACAGAAAATCTAATTTTTGGATGACAGCTTAGATTTTTGTAGGTTGTAAAATCAAACCTATGCCCTACTGGCCTTCAGGAAGCTTCAGAGTAACATCTCATGTAGACACCAAACCCTATTTTAATGAATGGGAGAGAGAGCCTTTGATGCAGTACTAAGAGAAGCTTAATCCAAGGAGGGGTCTCTACGTCTGGCTAATGAATCCATCATTCCTGAAATTTATGTTAATTTTAAGACTAAGATTCCCAGAATGAGCAACTCGCTTTCCACATGATGAACAAAGACTCCCAATCAGCACAGGATGGGACATAACCTCAAAAATTAAACAGAAGTTCAGCTTCACTAGGCCATTTGACACAAAATAGAATATTTTCTTTAGTCTATTAGAAGAGTTAAGATCTAAAAGACCATTTTTTGGGTCAGCAGTTTCTATATGTTTTTGAGCTACAAAATGTTTGGTTAGTTGGCTGCTGAAAATAGAACGCTCCCTCACCAGCCTCAGTAAGAAGCTGAGATCCCTCATAAAATCCTCAAAAGTTAGTTACGAAAACAAAATTGCCAAAGATTCCAAAGACAACCACAAGGCATTCTATAGTTATGTCAAGAATCTAAATGGCAATGCTCAGATCAGCTCTAAGCTACAACAGAATGGCATTAAATATACTGATCCCAAGGATATTGCCAATATCTTGGCAGATCGATTTAGTGCCACCTTCACCCCCCTCTCACCCCCTAAAGGGCCCATCTCAATACCAAAAGATTGCCAAATTCCGGTAATCACGGCCACACAGGTAGAAACCGGACTCTCCAAAGCTAAGAATACAGCATCCATGGGATCAGATGACATCCCTGGCTGTGTACTACATGAACTACAAAATGAACTGGCACCTCACCTAAGTGTCATGTTTAATCATAGCCTCAACTCAGGCTTGGGGCCCACTGAGTGGCACACAGCTACAGTTATCTCACTCCACAAAGGGGGATCCACCTTGGATCCTGGGAACTACCCTCCCATCAGTCTGACGAGCCTGATCTGCAAGGGCATGGAATGCATTATCATGGAACTTATAAACAAAGACAGTGGCAACCTTCAAACACTGGACCCCACCCAGTTTGGGTTCGGAAGGGCCGATCTTGTCTCCCGAACCTTGTTGACCTCTTCGAATCAGTCTCCAGAGCTGTGAACGAGGGTAAGGCAGTCCACACAGCCTATCTGGACATCACCAAGGCCTTTGACACCATCCCCCACTCTGGAATCATATATAAAGTTACTAAGCTGGGCATAAATCCCTACGTCACTCGATGGGTTGCCAACTAGCTTACTGTCAGAACCCAGACTGTAAAAGTAGCCGACTCCAAATCCAGCTCCAGATAAGTGACAAGTGGAGTACATCAGGGTTCAGTCCTGGAACCACTCTTGTTTGGCATCTACTTCTCTGAAGTACAGGCCAACACTAAGGGACTCTGGCTAACAAAGTTCGCAGATGACTGCAAACTGGGAGCCATTATTGAATCCCAAAATTATGTGGATATTCTACAAATGAGCCTTACAGAAATAGATGCCTGGTGCCAGAGCCATGGGCTGAAGCTTAATGCCAAGAAATGTATAGTTATCCCCTTTGAAAAAAAACATGTACGCATGAATTACCGCATAGGTGGCAGTACAATAAACATCGAAAGTGTGATGAGAGACTTAGGGACACAGGTGGACAGTGGTCTCACCTTCGATAACCATATCACCACAACAGTCAGGAAATCCTTCTATGTGGCACATCTCATCACTAAGGGCTTTTCATCCAGAAAAAAGGAGGTCATTGTCCCACTGTACTCATCCCTCATTAGACCCATTATAGAGTATAATGCCCCGTTTGGTATGTACCTCACAAGACATCTGCAACAGCTGGAAAGTCCGCAGAAAAACCTCACTAAAAGAATCGCAGGCCTAAAGCAGTTGCCATATGCTGGCCTTATAAAAAAACTCCAGCTGTACTCTGTGGCATATCGTCTACTCAGATGTGATCTCTGCTTAACATACAAGGCCATGTCAAACCCTGAGCTGTTGGACATGCTCCACTTAAAGAAATTCCAATCCCTCAGAGCCACACGCTCCAGGGATCTAAACCTTGTCATCACAATAAACAAAACATGCTTGAGGGATAGGTTCCTGACCCAGAGACTCCCCATACTCTGGAATAGACTGCCCATACATGTCAAGTGGAGCATCTCCTTGGCCCTCATCAAAAGGAACCTTGATGATTGGATGGGAGATTCACCCCGGGGATCATGTCAGTTGCCCTGCTAGACAGGGGTCCAGGGCAGTAAATATTGTGGGAAGAAATATCCAGGGAATTGTTATGGTTAGGCTTGTATAGGCCCTAGGGCCGATAGCCTAGCACCAACCTATGAACCTATAATCGTGTCCAACAAGTGGATACACTAAGGAGACATAGAGGGAAAGAATCACTTCCCTACTTCAAGTGGGCATGGTCTTTAAAGTCATGAGGATCATCCGAAGCCTCTTCTAATTATAAATGCTATATTCAGATCAAAATAATGCCCATTATCAGCATCTGTAACTAATACCTTACTTTGTGCTCTGTCTTTATTGACTGCACATTACTTTTTTACTCAAAGGAAATTTTTCTTTTACACACAGTAAATGAAAGATACTGCATTTTGTTACATTAAACGGAAGGTGGTTGTTACGGCCTAAAAAATGAAGCTTAACGAGTCTCTCTTTCAAGACCACCTCATCAGATGGGGTAAGTAATTATATCACTAGGTTGCAACATGTAAGAGATATCTCAGGAGAAAATATTCAACATATAATGGAAGTCTAGAAACTTCCACAAATTACAGATGTTACAGTTTTACTAATGCTGGTACTGATATATACAGCATGACCAATGTTTTTCTCTAATCATGGCATGTATGTTTTTGAGGTCTCTAGGCCATAATTGTATTTATGAGAATTTGCTTACTTGGCTACAGCACTGATCATATCTGACCAATTTCAGTCATAGCCCAGGGTCAAAAACCGACCAGACATACAAAATTGACGAGTACAATAATACATAAGTGGCAATAAACAGTACAATTATAGAGTAATACTTTGGATACATAGTAAATCCAATTTATTAATTTACAATATATAAAAACATTTCAAAACATTTGATAAATTACTGTACAAGAAATCAGAGATGGGGAAAAAAGAGCAAAGGATCTTAGTGGCTAAGTTAGAGTTTAGAAGATTTAAAGTAGACTTAAGAGATGTGATCCAAGGAATAGCAGGTAGATTCTGCTTGAGAAACTAAATGTGATTTTACTGGGGAACAACCTGGAATAAGAGGATGAGTTTTTAATTTCAGGTGGGTAGGACCCCTAGAACTGAGAATGCATGGTCAGAAAGAAGTAAGTAGTTTGGAGTGTGGAATTTGTGTTGTAGGACCTGGGTAGTTCGAGTTTCCTAGGTGTCTGTATATGATATGTCTTATTAGTTTTCAAGTTAAAGGAGGCAGATCATGTTCATGTAGGAATTTGAACAGTTATGATCCTAGGAGCATGTCTGCTCTTTGGTTAACATGAAGAAAAGTTTGCCTTTTTAGTGTTATAATGTGGTGTTCTTTTCTTGGTGTGTTTAATAATTCTATATATTTTGTTTTCTAGTGTTTGCATCAAATGTTAAAATCTACTGTATTTATCACACATTTGCTGCCTTTATTACTGTACCAGGACTGTTAAAAATTATAGTTTTATTTACTTATTCGTTCATGTATTTATTTATTTACATATTTATTAGAGTTTGGCCTCTATTTGAATCACTTATATTTTAAATCAGCAAAACATAGTGCAGTAATAAAAAAGCGCAACCATTTCAAGCTGCTCGCAATGGCATAAGTTTTGGGATTGGATTCTTACTACAACAAAAAGAAAGAAAAAAAAAAATCTTGCTTTTTTCCCACTTTCTGAAAGTTAAGAAAGTTCAGTTACAGATTTGCTGTTCTGAACTGTTTGGAAGTTTCTAGAAGGCCAGTGCTTGCTTGGGCTAACGGGAAGTCTCTGTGTTCACCAGTGGGAGTGGTTAACACTGAACAGCCTGCCTGTCCCTGGAGGAGTGGTTACTACCTAGAAGCTGTAGTTTTATTGGCCATTTTGGGTCAATTCTAAACTCCTTGATCTGTCTCTCTTAAAACCTGGCTGCCTCGTGGTTTTGGTATCTTTTCAGGCTTGCTAGTTGTTGCTGAAGCACCTACCAAGGGGAGAAAACGCTGACAGAAGAAAAGGAGCCACTTTTGTATTTTAAGTATTTTCTTCTGATTTTTTGTTAAGTTTTATTGCTTTGCCACCTATTTTTTGGCATTTTCTGGCTTGCTAAAGTTTATATCTGTAACAGTAACAGTACTTGGAACACATTTAGAGCCTGTTTACTGCATTTCCTGTGTTGCACTTAATTTAAAATCGATTTTTTTCTCTAAAAACTGCATTTTACCTGATTTTGGCCTAGCACTCAAGTGTGGGGTCATTTATTGCACTGTTGTGATTATTTTGCTGCTTGTGTATCTCTGCTACCTTTAAACTACAACAAAAAGAAAAAAAAAACAAAAAAATCTTGCTTTTTCCCACTTTCTGAAAGTTAAGAAAGTTCAGTTACAGATTTGCTGTTCTGAACTGTTTGGAAGTTTCTAGAAGGCCAGTGCTTGCTTGGGCTAAAGAGAAGTCTCTGTGTTCACCAGTGGGAGTAGTTAACACTGAACAGCCTGCCTGTCCCTGGAGGAGTGGTTACTACCTAGAAGCTGTAGTTTTATTGGCCATTTTGGGTCAATTCTAAACTCCTTGATCTGTCTCTCTTAAAACCCGGCTGCCTCGTGGTTTTGGCATCTTTTCAGGCTTGCTAGTTGTTGCTGAAGCACCTACCAATGGGAGAAAATGCTGACAGAAGAAAAGGAGCCACTTTTGTGATTTTAAGTATTTTCTTCTGATTTTTTGTTAAGTTTTACTGCTTTGCCACCTATTTTATGGCATTTTCTGGCTTGCTAAAGTTGATATCTGTAACACTAACAGCACTTGGAACACATCTAGAGCCTGTTTACTGCATTTCCTGTGTTGCACTTAATTTAAAATCGTTTTTTTCTCTAAAAACTGCATTTTACCTGATTTTGGCCTAGCACTCAAGTGTGGGGTCATTTATTGCACTGTTGTGATTATTTTACTGCTTGTCTATCTCTGCTACCTTTAAACTACAACAAAAAGAAAAAAAACAAAAAATCTTGCTTTTTCCCACTTTCTGAAAGTTAAGAAAGTTCAGTTACAGATTTGCTGTTCTGAACTGTTTGGAAGTTTCTAGAAGGCCAGTGCTTGCTTGGGCTAAAGGGAAGTCTCTGTGTTCACCAGTGGGAGTGGTTAACACTGAACAGCCTGCTTGTCCCTGGAGGAGTGGTTACTACCTAGAAGCTGCAGTTTTATTGGCCATTTTGGGTCAATTCTAAACTCCTTGATCTCTCTCTCTTAAAACCCTACAACTCTCTTTTTGCGTGGTTTTGCGCACTGAGCAGCGTCGGGCAGCACCGCCTAAACAGGTTTAAACTATTCCAGGCTCCACAAAGTCTGCTCTTCACTTTTTCCCTTAGAACTGTTCAAACTCTTAAACTCTCAAAGTAATCACTCTATTCTATTTCTAAAGCCCTGCACTTGCTCAGCTCTTATAAGGAAACACTAACTAACTAAAGCACTACACCCTCCTTGACTTCTCATAAGTATTAGGCTCCCGATTGGTCCTTCCTGGTCAAGTGAAAAATTAGTTCCCTTCCTTAATCTGATCAGTAAAAAAACAGTTCCCTATACTAATCTTGTATGTCCAAGGGTCAGTTTCAAGGTTACTCTCCAGTCCAGCTGGTGAATCTGGGAATTTTGAGGCAATGTTACAATTGCCTTATGTACACAGACAACCCTTTCCCCCTTGCAACAAACTCTAATACATGTGAGAGATGCAGGTACACAGCCAAACTGGAGGCAGAGCTCTCTCAACCCAAGACTGGCACAGTCAGTCAGGAGGAAAAGGTAACCACCCACACCACAAATCCAGTCTCACACAGACCTATTGCATCTGCATACCCAACACATAAACTTACAAAAACATACTCGGAGGCTCTAAATAAAAATCTGCCTAAACAGCAAAGACCTCCTAAGCAGATATCCAAGCAACAGCCACCCCTCAACAATACCCAGGAATCACATATCTCACAAAATCAGTGTGCCTCACAGTCACAGCCCTTAAGGCTAAATAACACACCAAATACACTTGTTATAGGGGACTCTATTGTCTGGCACACTGACATCCCGCTCACTTGACTGAACAAGGAGAAGGTCACTGTAAGCTGCCTGTCGGGTGCCAGGATCCGCCACATAATGCAAGCACTCAGGTCACTCCAAAGCAAGTATAAGTATGACTCTGTCATTGTCCATGCTGGTGTGAATGACCTGAGATGTACCTCCCTGGACTACATGAAAAGAGACATAGAGCAGCTCTCTGACCATGTAGCCCAGGCTGGTATGACCCTGACCTTGAGTAGCATCTTGCCCTCACCAAGAATGATGCCACAGTATAAAGACAAAATGATCAGTTTCAACAAGTATTGGTGTCATTCAAAGGGGATCCAGTGTCTGTCAGCCTGGGATGACATGCTTGCCAAGCCACGTTACTTCACTAGGGACGGCTTGCACCTGTCACCCTTAGGCTTTCATATACCGGCCAAGGCTCTTGCCACCCCCATAGTGCCTTTTTTAGGCAAGGCTCAAAGGACAAACCCACCTCCATAGACAACCCAAGGATAAAAAAAACTAAAGGTAATGCTACTCAATGCCAGAAGTCTAAACCTCAAGATGCACGCACTCGAGGCTCTCCTCAGTATGGAGAAAATCGATGTCTGTGCAGTAACAGAAACCTGGTTCAAGGCTCCTGAGAGCACCCCAGCACTACCAGGTTATAACTCATACCATGCGTTTCGGCCCCAAAACTCGGTCCGAAGCACAAAAGGAGGAGGAGTATCTATATTCATCAAAGATACCTACACCTCCAGGTTAGTGCACTGCACGAAGCATCGGAAACCATCCATGTGCAACTAACAGCGGGCAAAACTGCCTTTCAGTTTGTAGCCTGCTACAGAACACCCTCCCTATTACAGGAACCCCACTTGGCATTCCTGAGAACACTGGAGAATATGAAGGTCTCTCCAAACACTATGTTATTGTGTGACTTCAACTACCCAAGCATTGACTGGGAAAACTACTCAAGCCCAAACACCCTCGCCCAACGGTTCCTTGAATTTATAAACTCTAATGCAATGAAATAACTGGTCACCACTCCCAGAAGAGGGAATAACATATTGGACCTGGTCATCACCAACATGGGAACTCTATGTTCCACACCAGAGGTAAACCCCTCATTGGTAAGATCAGACCAGAAACAAATTTCCCTGGACATCCATATCCCGTCCCCACCCCCAGTCAAGGAAATCACTGTAAAGAATTTCTCAAAAGCCAACTTTGCACTTCTCAAGACTGAGGTGGAATCCTTCAAAGCCCCTGGGCCAGAGGATAATACAGTCCAATCCACAGAATCCTTTACAAATGCATTCTATGAGCACCTGCAGGAATGCATGGATCGTGCTATCCCAAATAAAACCAAGACTCACTCCTCCAAAAACAGGAGACCAGTCTGGTGGACCCTGGCCATAAATAAGCTATACAACAGAAGGAGGAAGCTTCTACATGACAGATCAAAATCCCAAAAAGGGAAGGCATCTCTGATCAGTATTAGCAAGAAACTTCGATCCCTCATAAAATCATCAAAGGCCAGCTTCAAAAGAAAAATTGCCCTAGACACTAAAGATAATCACAAGGCCTTCTTTAGTTATGTCAGGAACATGGGCAGAAACTCCCAGATATGCTCTGAATTGTTGCATAATGGTACAAAATATACCGAACCTACAGACATAGCCAACATCCTGGCAGACAGATTCAGTGCAAACTCCCCCCCCTTCCCCCCCAAAGGAGCAAATGCCTATCCCAACTGAATGTAACCTCCCTGACATCACAGATGCACAGGTGAAAGCTGCCCTCTCCAAAAAAAAAACACAGCACCTATGGGACCGGACGGTGTCCCAGGCTGTGTCTTACACGAGCTCCAAGAAGAACTGAACCATCACATTAAGTCACTGTTCAAACTTAGCCTTACTACAGGATATGTACCCAAAGAATGACGTACAGCTACAGTGGTCCCACTCCACAAAGGTGGTGCCACAATGGACCATGGAAACTATTGCCCCATAAGCCTGACTAGTCTGGTCTGTAAAGCTATGGAGCATATTATCATGAAACTCATAAACAAAGACATTGGGAGCCTCCAGACACTGGACCCTACCCAATTCGGCTTTGTTAAGGGCAGATCTTGCCTCTTAAACCTAGTTGATTTCTTTGAAACAGTTACCAAAGCCATAGATGAGGGCAAGGTAGTCCACACAGCCTACCTGGACCTCAGAAAAGCCTTCGACACAATACCCCACTTGAGCATCATAAATAAGCTTACCAGCTTAAATATCAACCCCTATATCACAAGATGGGTTGCAAACTGGCTCAGAGATAGAACCCACATGGTCAGAATCGCAGATGCCATGTCCGAATCCAAACCGGTTACAAGTGGTGTCCCACAGGGCTCAGTTCTGGGACCTCTCTTTTTCGGTTTATACTTCTCTGAGGTTCAGGCTAACATGGGGGGATTATGGCTGACAAAGTTCGCAGATGACTGCAAACTGGGGGCCATAATCGAATCTCCAGCTGACACAAGCATCCTCCAAAAGGGTCTCACGGAGACGGATGCTTGGTGCCAGAGCCACGGCCTCAAGCTAAATGCTAAAAAGTGCATAGTCATCCCCTTTGGGAAAAACAAGGTGCCCACAAATTACCACATAGGTGGTAATCCATTAAGTACGGAAGAAGTAATTAGAGATTTGGGGACCAACGTAGATAATAATCTCTCCTTTGATAATCACGTTGCCAAAGTGGTTAGAAAAACCTTCTATATAGCCCACCTTATCATGAAAGGGTTCACATCTAGATCAAGAGAGGTCATTGTGCCCCTCTACTCGTCACTCATCAGGCCCATAATTGAATACAATGCCCCTTTTGGGATGTACCTTACCCAACACCTGCAGCAACTGGAGAGACCCCAAAAGTACCTCACCAAGAGGATCATGGGCTACAAACAGATGTCCTATACAGCTCGACTAAAGAAACTCCAGCTCTACTCAGTTTCTTACTGCCTACTCAGAGGCCATCTATGCCTGACGTACAAAGCCATGTCAAACCCAGAATTAATGGACATGCTCCACCTCAAAAAATCCAAGTCCCTTAGAGCTACATGCTCTAGGGACCTAAACCTCAGCACAAAAATAAATAGGACATGCTGGAGGGACAGATTCATTTCCCAGAGGCTCCCCTCACTCTGGAATAGAATCCCAATTCATGTTAGACATTGCCCCTCGCTGACCCTCTTCAAGCGAAATCTGGATGCGTGGATGGGAAATCACAAATTCACCCCTGGGATCTCTTCTGTGTCCCTGCTAGACAGAGGCACAGTAAACTAATCTTAAAAGGGTACCTTCTGTGACCTACTTTACAGAGGCACAGTAGGCTAATCTAATAGGGAGGCGGAAGCCAAATACACTCTGGCTAGGCTTATAAATGCCCTAGGGCAGATAGCCTAGTATCTACCTATGAACCTATAAGAAGAGGAGAAGGCAATGATTACTAAACTTCAACTGGTCAGAAGTAATGTTTATTCATAGAACAGGAGGGCTGCATGCATCCACTTAAGCTAGAAATAAATATTCATTTGGCAGGAGAGTGAAAACTAAGGGAATTATAATATGTCGCTAATGAACCATGCAGCCTTACAAAGTGTTCCCACATGGAATGAAGGTAACATGTCATACTCCAGACTGTATTCCACATCAATTTATGCTTAGGACAAGATATTGTACTAAAGTTGTGGACATTTGCAAGTCTTAGCTATGCTTAAAGATGTCTTGTAGATGTTATATGCAAATTAAACTGTACAAGCATTCAGTATACTGTGGGCAATTCCATAACTGTATGGAAGGATGTCCTACATTTATAAGGCAGAAATGAAAATTGACAGAAAACACTCTACATTTGTGAAGTAGTAAACAGAAACACAGAGTGTTTTTCTTACCATTGGCTTTTGTGGGTGACCAGTACTGTTACCAGAGCCCACTTGGACTGTAGGCAGGAGGGTACCAGCAGAGTAACATCAGTGATACCACTTATAACAGCTCCCAGAGCAAGACGTTATTTGCAAATATCAGCTGCACACAGAGCTGAAGAAGGCTGCGCATGAAATGTCTGCTCCACTTGATCTGTACAATCAACAGTGCAAGCCTATTCCATAACAAGCAAAAGACTGCCTTTTCCTAGGCATACTAACCTCTAGAGCATTCCAAAACCACATAAGTGACACCAAAAGAGTGTCAAAGACTGCAGATTTCTGAAAGTGTGAGACCATCATGCTTGCTTTGAGTTATTACAGTGGAAAACACGAAAGCTCCAAAAATAACAACTGAGCTCTAGCCTGACAAGGGAGTTTCCTGTGATGTTACATGCCTTCCTTTATTGCTTGGTCTTATTGATTGCCACCACCAAGCAATAACAACCTTCCTAGCCAGGCTCTATGATGCAGATGGATAGAATCCTTACTGGCAATGGAGGTGCCAGGCAGGGAGTGATGTGAAGGGGTGAGATCCATTTGCCTCTCCTGGGGGGAGAGAAAGTTGGTGGGTGCTTGGGGACCACATAAGCAAGTTTGATTTTTCTAGTGGAGACCAGGAAACCACTTTCCTTGATTCGCGGGAGGGAGTGGAGCTGCTTGCTGATAAGATCCCTTGTGGAAGTGAGGAGCCACAAGAGTGAACAGTCCATTGCATGTCTCCCTTGGACTCTGACAGCCAGGTACTCATTGAGGCATTAGGGCCAAAAGAATGAAAACTCTCAAATCACCACACAAACTCTTAAGGCAAATAATGTCAGGCTCCCATTAGCAATATCTGTGGCACAGAGGCCACAGTACACACAAATAGGATACTGTTGGCTAGAATAGATGCATGCACAAACCATTACAGATTAAAATAGACACATACCATGTGTTTTAGGTTACTCGTAAATATTGCCTGTGCTAGCACCTGGGCAGTCAGTGTTTGGTGTGTATGCAACACTATCATTCAGTACAGGAGCAAATTGTATTCAGCAAGGTCTCATTTTTTTACAACACACAACTAATATGACAGTCCTGTTATGGCTCCCAATCATGTATAATTCAGATGACAGAGGGGTATTCCATGGGCACACACACTGTGCATCAGCATCCATGAGTGCACAAGTTGTCAGAGATGCATTACAAGAAAAAAAACTGCATCCAAACACTAATGCAAGGAGAACTCTTCAGATGTAACTTCTAGGATATCATGTCTATAGACAAAAGTATGTTTGAGACTGGACCAATGGAATATGGTGTGTAAACAAAGCTGGGGCTAGGGGATGACAGAGACCATCTACAATGTGCTGTGCATAGGTCAACAGTCTGAGTTTTGTTAACCTCGTCATAAGGGACAAAGATTGGTACTTTTCCGTTATCGGGGCAACACTGATAACATGATAGTCAGCTGGAATCCAGTTCGTAAAGAAATTTACAGACTTCAAGGGGTGTAGCAGAAATGTATATTTTGTACTCCTACTTAATAATATTGTTTGGTATCACCCACTTTTCACGTAAAACATCTACAGTAAACTAAATAGGGATGAATTTCAAAAGAATCAGGGACAAATCCAAAAATAACCGGGGCCACTTTAAAATGTTAGCACTGTTAACAGAATAAGATCATGTTGATCAATATGCATTGTCTGAAGTAAAACAAGTATATAAGTAAGTGTTGCCATTACTTACTAAGTCTAATTCACTCTCCAAAAGTAATCAATTTTAGACAATTAAGAGGTACAAAGCTGAAATGTGTGTCAAAATCAGAGAGAACTGAGAAGTATGTTAGCCGAATACATATACGAAAAAGACATGCTACTTTCTACTCTTCTAAGTACTAGAAAAGCCTATATTTTACTCATGCATGTCTAACGCAAGCATATTTTGCTGAGCTTCCATACTGTAAACCGTTGTCAAAACAGTTGTGAACACGATTTCAGTAATAATGTGTCCAAGCCTTGCTCAGACAAATGTTCTCATTTAAGTACAGTACTTACACTTAGTTACGCCTTACTAGCCATTGACTCTGGGGTTATGCTAAGTTACCTCCAGTCTTTCTGTTTTTCAAAGCAGCACTTGGTGCATGTGCAACTAATAAATGTCAGTACGTTAGCAGTAACATACATTCTACGTTGCTATTAGATCGCCACAGATAACAGCACGGCTATTTTTTATTAATGTATTCATTCAGCCAACGTCTCTCTCAGACCACCCTGTCATCTTTCCCATGCGATCACCCTTTGTCACTGGATTCGGAGCTCAGCAATAGTTAACAATGTTGCCCCGATAACGGAAAAGTACCCAAAGATTAATAGGGTCAAAGATTCTTAATGACTTTATGACCAAGAAGCTCAACCATATCACCAATGTGATCCGTACGGATCCCCGAACAGCAACTTCACCGAAACAGATTCGGCCAGGCATACTTGTGCGAAAGTGCTTTTCACCGAAGAAGCACTTTCGCGTAAGTATGCCTGTTGCGGGGATCGCACTACAGTGGGGATAAGGGAAAATTCCCTTTTCCCCATTGTAGTGCGACCTCGGAGTGAGAATATTAAAGTAGGGGAGGGTGCAGGGGGGCTTGCCCCCCTGCAAAAACGTAAATGTAATTTTTTTTAACACACTTTAACAAAAGCGCTTTTACGGTGAAAGCGCTTTCATTAAAGTGTGTTCGGTGACTGTGGATTCAGACTATTGAGATCCATCACCAATACTAGTAGAAGACTAACAAAAATTAAGTATATTTACACCACAAATGCTGGTAAAATTTTGTGATGACTCATCCCATTACCCAGGATAGTTTTAAAGGCAGTCAGGGAAGTACTCTGTTTGATATGTCAGAGTAGCCTGTTCAGAAATAGGAAACAAGTTGTGTTAGTTACCTATTGTGCCATCCTGTGGTGTTGATGTGGTTATACAGATTTAGGTCTCTACAGCAGGTGTTTGCTTAACAACTGGTTCCTCTTTAGGTGAAGGACTTCAAAGATTGCTGGGACATTCATAATATGGGTGACTAAAAAGACAGCACCCCAAATGGAGATGTTTTCATAGAAGAAACCTTGAGGTCTGTCAACTTTGTACTCAGTGACTGGTATTCCAAAAGGGGGCATTATACTGAATATTATCCAAATAAGGGAGGAACAAAGAGTGGGATATTGGACCCTGACAACATACCATTAAGTTTAATGTGCCAGGTAGAAATGTCTGAATCAACAGAAAGAAATGGTGGCCAAGAGATTCTGTTATCAACATTAGTCACACAAGTTCCTGATGACTGTGTCACATTTTTAAATGTTATCTAAATAGCAAGTGGCATGGATACAAAATTTACCAAAGGAAACTATGCTGCACTTCTTGGCATTGTGGGTTAGCCTATGATTAACACACCATTCATTTGTTTGGTATAGCCCTTGCTGAGTATTAGAATGTAATTTGATAACAACCCCCAGTTTGAAATCAGCAGCTGATTTAAATAGCTTTACTATGTTGATATCAGGGTTTATGCCAAAGAGGAGAGGAGCCAGGACAGTGCCCTGTGAGGCACTGTTGGTGTGATTTTCTTAGTTGACAAGTGCCACAAACTTTAATGGTATGGGTTCTGTCAGATAGCCAGTTACCTAGCCAGTGAATTATGTTTAAGGTAATGTCTAGTTGGGAGAGTCTGTCAATAATCCCAGCACAGGGGATAGTGACTAAAGCTATGGCAAGATACAAGACGGCAGCATAGACTGTATATCATTTATCCATGGTCACTGTAACCTTTTCAAAGAACTCAACCAAGATGAGCAGTAAAAAAACAAGTTCACCTATATTAGTTTTTATTAGTCCAGCTATAATATATTCCATAGCCTTGCAAATAATACTAGTGAGGCTAATAGGCCTGTGCTATCAGGGTGACTAGAGGCATCACATTTGTGCAATGGCACCCCTAACAGCAGTTATGCAATCAGCAAAGAGACTCAGAATGGAGGGTTTTTGTACAATGGAACTTGATGCTTCTCAGCAGACATCCAAAGATATTTGCAGGACCAATGGATGTAATTTTTAATTTTGGGAAGTGACAAAAGGACTTGGTGTAAAATTATTTCAAAAGGGGTGTGTGGGGGTGGGGAGAGTGATAGGAGGGGGTACATGTGACAGGTTCACAGGTTAGTACTAGGCTAACTGCCTTTATGGGCCATTTTAAGCCTAGCCAATTACCCCATGTAAGAATCAAACCCTGCACCTTGTGTCTGTAAGGTAAACACCTTAATCATTATGCCAACCTCTCACCCACTAAACTTCATTCCAGGTGCCAAATTATTTATGACATTTCTTGCCCGAAGCATTGGACATCAATGCAAACAAAGGATGAATCAGTTTGCATTATCCAGTCCATAACAGTGTAATCAAGGCTTGGTGTGTTAGGAGAAAGCTAAGCAGGAAGCTAAGCAGGGAGCTGAGCAAGGATTAACAATGGTAATTGTAACACAGACTACACTTGATGGAGAAGAAGAAAGGAGACATTAGCTGAAGCACTTAAAAGTTCACTATAAAGTATTTAAAAGCAACAACAGCTCAGTTATTCTGTTATTCTAGTATGAAATACTTATCATCAATATCAAAGAAAATGAACTTGCTGATAGGTTGCCCTGATACCAGCTCCTAGTGACCACAGACTTTTGTCATCAATACATTAAGGCACAAATGTAAACATAACATTTTATATCCGGAACAAGCTTATTTATAGTCTAGCAAGGCCTCGATCTTAAATGCCCTACATTTATTGATGCATTCTGTTATTACACATTTTTTATCACATACTAACTACTGGAAGCAGCAGTCAAATATATATATATTTTATCAAATGCTAAACTGCGTATATTCACATACCTAAACTGCTGGGAAAAGATGGCAGATTCAAGGTCAAGTATTTTTTTATGTTGGTAAATTCTCTTCCTTAACAGCTTTTCAGTCTTCCTATGTAAAATACTGGATAACTGAGATACTGAGCTGCATATACAACTCCTTCCATACCACAATTAAAAATACCATTTGGATTTACTTGTTTTGAGTAATTTCCAGATATAAAACGACTACCTTCATATGTATACTGTATACCCACCGAGGACAGTCTTCGCATTTTTTTTTCATTCCTATCTTTGTTCTTTTTTCTTCATATGATGGTCACTCATATTTTGATTTTTTTTTTTTAATTTTTACCTTCTATCTTTGGGTACAAACCTAAAGTTTTGGTCAAGTTGAAAGTTCTGAAGACATCTTTCCAGTTTTAATCAGTGTCATCTTCACTTCCTTGCTCAATATCCCATGCCGTAAAAGCATAACTTTACTAAAATCTTTTCCTTTTTGTTGTTGTAAGGTTTAAATGTATGGGGAAACCTTACTATAGCAAAGGACCTTTTTATGTGGTTATAGTGGCATTTTAACACCTGAGATGAATTTCATGGATCAGCTCTTATTAGACATGATGCCTGCAGTGCTTTAACTGTCATGCACAATTATGCAGTGCTACAGAATCACACATTCATGCAGTGCTTATGAGGGGCTCAATCCCCATGTACAAACAAAGTGGCTAAGCCCCCCAAGTCAGGCTAATCATGCAGAGCATGAATCCAAAACAAAATACTGTTGCAGACCTTTATATATTTTCTATCCATCTGAATAATTGACACAAACAGCACAGTAGAATACAAAGGAATACTAAGCAAAGAATTACATTTAAAAAAATGCTTGCAGTAAAAATTAGTTACAGTTAGTATTGCTGGTTTGACAGTACTACCTTTGTCCTTCATCATTTTAATCACTGTTTGATGCGCATCTACCAGAGTTATGTTTAATATCTGCAATGCAATTTTTTTCTGGAAATTAGCTAAATGTGTGAATGATTTTGTGATGACCATTGAAATGTATGCAACAGCTTATTGCCAGTTAACAGCCATAGTATGCTGCAACATTTGCAATGTCTTCACTACTCAACAATGAATAGTGATTGTATGATCTATTTATGAAGTGCCTCTCAAATGGTGAAGCTTCTTCCCAAATAAGGGTGATAAGCTATGAAGAAAATGCAATGGTTGTTTAGCAGAGTCCAATTTCAGAAGGAAGCGGCTGGAACATTAGCTGTCGATTTGCATATACAGTGGGACATGTCACACCCGTGCACTAGCCCAGCAATCAAGGAGCCTCAATCCTCACCACTAACACCAGTGAGGGGCATCCATACAGGGAAAGGATAATAAATACACACAGTAAAGTACAATTTCCCTTAAGAGCACACAGAGATCACAGTCAGTCTGGGGCTGGTTGCTCCCTTTCTCACCAGGTCCCCAATAAGACTCCCCACTGGCACACCTATAGGGTCCACATCACAGCCTAGTGGGCAAGCTAAAATCTCCAGCACCCTCTCAGTCCAACCAGTGCTTCATGTCCCTGCCAAGTAGCTGAGACACACACACACTTTGAGATAAGAGTTTATACAACTACACAGACACTCCTGGGGAAGGCTGGCACAGGTTCTCCAGCTGTGCCCCTTTTACCCAGACTATACAGTGAAATCACTGCCATCACCCAGCTAATATTTATCAGCTACTCAAAGGCCCTAATGAAGGGTGTTCAATTATTACCGTGCAATATTATTATCCAAATGCTAAGTGCAACCTAACAGTCAAGACTTATTTGGAATGACTTGGTACAGTATCCCTATATACATGCAATGTACTCTTAGAGCTTAAATTATCTCTACACAAAACAGCCACTGTTCAAAGGTTTAAAAATATTTAATAATAAATAATAAAAACACAAGACAATTTTCTTACTACACAGTGCTAGTCAAGAGTTCAGAGATCACAGAGAAATACTTAAAGTAATACAGTAGCAAAAGTTCTGACATCTCAGAAAAACAAACTAGTCTAATTTTCCTATTTCCTAGCTATATTTAAAAGAAAACACAGTTCTAAAATCCTACTTACATCTAGAGCAAAGCAGTGCTGGTGATGTTGGATGTTCTCAAGACAAAATGCTCCGAGCTCTCTGATTCTCTCTTTTTAAATTGATAACACAGAGCTGCTTCACATTACATCATTCTTCACACTTCTCTGGTGTTCCCAGGCTAACAGAAACTACATTTACATTCTTTACACCTGGTCAGAAACCAGAGCAATAAAGGACATATATATATATATATATATATATATATATATATATATATATATATATATATATATATACACACACACACATACATACATATATATATATATATATATATATATTTTTTTTTTTTCCATTTAACATTTGTTAATCGGGAAAGTCCGACTGGATGCAAGTCCTTTTTCAGTGGAGGCCTGGGGAGAAAAGCTCCACTTAAAAAAATAATACATACAACAAATAATACATATAATAGGTATAGTAGATCAATACAGCCAGACGTACAAGAGAATATAATCTTAACAGTGAGACATAACTAGAAATCTAGAATATAGGACACTGTGTAATTAGAAACATAGATTGTAATACAGGACAAGTTTAAAATTCTAGAGTATAGGACACTTACTATAGTTAGAATTATACTACTCAGTTGTAACACAAGGTATTATTTGTGTCACACATTTTGTGTATGACTATTAAGAGAGACTCACATCTAAAATCAGCTTAGGAAAAACATGCTGGATTAACCAGGAGCCCTAGCATGGAAAACATACAGGATTACTCAGGAGCCCTACATGGCCATATCCAGTTGTTGATTAGGTGGGTTTTTAGTAAAGTTTTAAACTGCAGTGGATTTGAGGCAGATATTATATTAGAAGGTACAGTATTCCAGACTTTAGCTACACAGCTGGAGAAGAGAGCTTCCCCGGCCTGATTATTAGCAGTGGAGACTTTTATTGGGGATTTATTATTTGAATGTAATGTTCTGGAGCAGGAGTATGGTTGTAGTAAATTTTGCAGGGCAGTGGTCTTTTCTTTGTCATAGATTAAGTTATGGGCCATAGCTAGTTGGTTATCATGTAATAGTTGAGGAAACTCAAGCCAGTTTAGCTGTCTGAGTGATGTACAGTGATGTAATTTGGAGATGGAATTGGCTGTGAATCTTGCAATTTTGTTGTAGCACGTTTTGAGTTTTATGAGTTCAGATTTCCTAAGGTTGGTGAGAACTTGTGATGTATACATGAGGGTATAGATTAAGTGTGTTTGTGCTATGGTGACTTTGGTATTGTTTGTAAAGTATAGTTTATTCCTATACAGAGTGCCTAGTTTTTTGTGAACTTTTTTGATGGTTTGAGCTATGTGGAAATCAAATCTCATTTTATTGTCGATTTCTACTCCTAGTAGTTTTGTATGGGCAATAGGTGAGATTACAGTCTTGTTAGCAGATGCAGTACTGAATGTGGAGGAAGTTGCTGTGGCTTTGGTGGGATGAAATAGCATAAGTTTTGGTTTTTGGGATTCAGGATCAATTGGGAGTTGGTTAGCCACTTTTCAATTGCAATAAATGAGTTTTGGGTGAGTACCTCTAGTTCTGGAATGGTGGGGCAGCACAGATCACTGTGGAATCATCTGCATGCTGAATTAGGGATGCTTGTGGGACTGATATATGTAGATTATTTGTGAATAATGAGAATAGGAGAGGACCTAGTACAGAGCCCTGGGGGATACCTATGGTGGTAGGTAATAGGGGTGAGAGTTTTCCTTGCCATAGTACTGCTTGCTGACATCCAGTCAAGTAGTCTTGTAACCAAGCAAGTGAGGATTGTACATGTAAATTCTAGCCATTAACTCTGGTCTTAAAACAACAGGCAGGATGCCTCCTTCTAGACATATCGGCTCCGAATTTTAACATCACATCAAAGACAGTCATGAAATGCTTGACTTATCTTTCTTACAGCAGAGTGCACTGTTGTTACATTTTTGCAGTTCAATATCCAATGCAGTCTTTTCACATTTAAGAGAACAAGCCTGTGGCTTATATTAATATTTACAGATGGCAGAATTATCTACAGAATTCTATCTGGCTAGGCTGAAGATATGCTATAATATCCCATCCATAATTTGATGGGAGACCATAAATTCCCCCTGAGGGTGGCAGCCATGTCCCTCATGGATACAGGCAGTTCATTCTGATCATAGATTTGCTTTGCAAATAACGACCATCTAACCAAGGCCAGTTAGTGAATATGGGCATAACATGGATAGGCTTGTAAAGGCCCTAGAGCCATTAGCCTAGTAATCTCATATGAACCTATGTATATAAATAACACTTGTGTGTGTATTGATCTATTTATACCAATATCTATATTGCTTTTCTAGATGCATCTATATTCTGCCTATGTTTATCTGAATCTGCATTAATATCTAGTCATATCTATATATTTCTGTATCTATATCCAAGTCATATCTATCTATATGATGTCTTAATCTCATCTGTCCAATGTGTTCAATGTGCTGACACTTGTAACAAATAGGATTTTCTAACATGATGCCAAATTCAGACTGTGTTATTTAAACCAAACAATTTGCCATGATTTGCAGAGTCCAAATGACTAAAAGGTAAAATGGTGCTGTTTAGTAGGTTATTTGCAGATGTTATTAGGTTATTTGTAGATATTTTGTACCAGATAAAACCAGAAAAGGACAGTTCCAAGTTTTTTTTGTGAGATATAACATTAATGAAGATAAAACAAAAGCTATAGCTGTAAACTACATACCCACAATAATACCCATATTTATGGAAAATGATAAAATGGAGCATTTACGAGTATGGGCTAAAAAGTTTCTGTTAAGGAAGCTTAGGATATGTGGGAAGAGACTAAACAGATAATACAAGTGAGAAACCAGAAGCTCTTGCCTATGAAAATGGATAGCAAGATACAAGCAGTAAAAATACATTTAGTCCCTTTTGTTTTATACACAGGTCAGGCATATTTTTATCAACCAAAGGAGACGTTGTGGATAGTAATTAATAAAGAGTTTAAGGATTGTATTGGGAGGGGAAGAGGGCAAGTGTCAAGTGGGATCATTGACTTCCAATAATTGGCTTAATTTCTGGTGTCATTCTAATGGAATCTATTGGGTTACCCCTGGGATTTCAGCTACTGGCAAAGGCTCTTGCAACCCCCATAGTGCCTTTTTCAGGCAAAGTCACAAGAACAAAACTCCCAACATAAAAATTTCATCACAGAACAACCTCAAGGTTATGCTGCTAAATGCTGAGTCTTAGCATAAAACTGCACTCAATGGAAGCAGCCCTCACCTTGGAAGACGTAGACATTTGTGCAGTCACATAGACCTGGTTCAAGGCTGTGGAGAGCACCCCAGCCATACAGGGTTACACCTCTTCCACACGTTCATACCACAAACTGTAGGCATGAATACTAAAGGAGGTGGTGTAATAATATTCATTAAAGATAAAAACACCTCCAGATTGGTTAAACAGTATGATTCCCTTGAGATACTTCAGGTGCAATTAACTGTTGGTAGGACACCTATTCAAGCCACTGCCAGCTACAGGATCCCCTCCATGAATCAGGACACCCACTGTGCCTATTTGGCTTTACTTGAGTCTATCAAGATACATCTATCTGAACACCATGGTTTTAGGTGACTTCAACTACCCATCCAGTAAATTACTCATGCTCAAACTCACATGCCTAAAGCTTCCTCGGCATCATTAACTCCAATGCCATGGACCAGCTGGTTTACACCCCCACAAAAGGCATCAGTATCCTGGATCTGGTGCTTACCAATATGGGGGACCACTGTAGCACCCCCATGTTAATACAACAACTTGGAGAAAACAGCTAGAAATCTAAAATGCTAACAAAAACACTAGTTGCAAAATGGATCCAAAATAGGCACTGCTGGTGAAGGTAGATACCACAAATTTATTTAAGCTTGTGTAATGCACAATATAGCTTTTTGTCTGTGAGCAGACTTCATCAGAATCTAGAATACACATCTCAAATGCTGCTTTTAAATGCTTTTCCCCTGACATAAAATACCTAATCAGGTCTTAAAGGTGTAACACTCAAAACATTTCCAAAGGTATTTTATATATATATATATATATATATATATATATATATATATAGGTTCATAGGTTCATACTAGGCTATCTGTCCTAGGGCATTTATAAGCCTAGCCAGAGTGTGTGTGGCTTTCACCACTCCTTAGGATGAGAATACTATACCCATTAGTTTGCTGTGCCTCTGTCCAGCAGTGACACAGAGATGATTCCCGGGGTAAACCTACGATCTCCCATCCACTCGTCAAGATTTCCCTTGAACAGAGTCAGTGAGGGGCTCTGCCTCACATGGACTGGGATTCTGTTCCATAGTGTAGGGAGTCTCTGGGTGATGAATCTGTCCCTCCAGCACGTCCTATTTATATCTGTGTTGAGGTTTAAGTCTCTTGCTCTCGTGGCTCTGGTGGATTTGGATTTTTTGAGATGGAGCATGTCCATTAATTCCGGGTTGGACATGGCCTTGTATGTCAGGCACAGATCACCTCTGAGCAGATGGTATGCGACTGAATAGAGCTGGAGTTTCTTCAGTCGGGCAGCGTATGACATATGTTTGAGCCCCTTTATCCTTTTGGTGAGGAACTTTTGGGGTCTTTCCAACTGCTGCAGGTGTCGGGTAAGGTACATTCTGAATGGGGCGTTGTACTCAATCATTGGTCTGATAAGTGAAGAGTACAGGGGTACAATGACCTCTCCTGATCTGGATGTGAATCCCTTCATGATCAGGTGGGCAATGTAGAAGGTCTTCCTAACCACTTTGGCAATGTGAGTGTCAAAATAGAGGTTACTGTCAACTTGGGTCCCCAGGTCCCTGATAACTTCTTCCATGTTTAATGGATTACCACCTATGTGGTAATTAGGGGTTACCTTGTTTTTCCCATGGCTCTGGCACCAGTTATCCATTTCTATGAGACCTCTCTGGAGGATGTCTGTGTCTGATGGAGTGTCAATTATGGTGCCCAGTTTGCAGTCATCTGCAAATTTTGTCAGCCACAATCCCCCTATGTTTGCCTGCACTTCAGAAAAATAAATGCCGAAAAAGAGGGGGCCCAGGACTGAGCCCTGTAGGACACCGCTCGTGGCCGGCTTAGAGTCTGACATGGCACCAGCAACTCTAACCCTGTGGGTTCTGTCCTTGAGCCAGTTTGCAACCCATCTTGTGACATATGGGTTTACATCTAAGCTGGTGAGCTTTTCTATGATGCCCGAGTGGGGTATTGTGTCGAACGCTTTTGCTAGGTCAAGGTAGGCTGTGTGAACTGCCTTACCCTCATCAATGGCCTTGGTGACTGTTTCGAAAAAGTCGACCAAGATCAAGAGGCAGGATCTGCCCTTGACAAAGCCAAATTGGGTAGGATCCAGTGTCTGTAGGTCCCCAATGTCTTTATTTATGAGTTCCATTATGATCCTCTCCATAGCCTTGCAGACAAGGCTTTCAAGCTTATGGGGCGGTAATTTCCAGTGTCCGTAGAAGCACCGCCTTTGTGGAGTGGGACCGCAGTTGCCGTACGCCATTCTTTGGGTACATATCCTGTAGTAAGGCTAAGATTAAACAGCAGCCTTATGTGTGGGTTTAGTTCCTCATTGAGTTTGTGTAGCACACAGCCGGGGACACCGTCCGGTCCCATTGATGCTGTGTTTTTTGCTTTAGAGAGAGCAGCTCTCACCTGGGCATCTGAGATGTTTGGGAGGCTAGACTCTGGTGGGATAGATATTTCTCCTTTTGTGGGGGGGGGAGAAATTTGCACTGAACCTGTCTGCCAGTATGTTGGCAATGTCTGTGGGTTCAGTGATTTTTGTATCATTTTGGACTAATTCTGAGCATATCTGGGAGTTTCCACCCAGGTTTCTAACATAGCTAAAGAAGGCCTTATGATTGTCTTTTGTGTCTTTAGCGATTTTTTCTCTCAAAGTTGGCCTTGGATGATTTTATGAGTGATCGTAGTTTTTTGCTAGTATTGATCAGAGATGCCTTCCCTTTTAGGGATTTTGCTCTGTCATGTAGTAGCTTTCTCCTCTTGTTGTAGAGTTTATTTATGGCTGGGGTCCACCAGACCGGCGCCTGCCTTTGGTGGAAAGGGTCTTGATTTTATTAGGGATTGCTTGATCCATACATTCCTGGAGGTGCTCGTAGAAGGCATTTGTAAGGGTTTCAGCAGCGTGGGTTGTGGTTTCCACTGGCTCGGGGGCCTTGAAGGATACCACCCCAGTCTTAAGAAGTGTGAAGTTTGCTTTTGAGAAGTTCTTCACTGTGGTCTTTTTTGCTGGGGTTGGGGGCGGGATGTGGATCTCCAGTGAGATTAATTTATGGTCTGATCTCACCAATGAGATCAGACCATAAAATATATATATTAAAAATCAAGAATGCTAAATATAAACATATAAAATTCAGCTTAGTTTAAATAACCAACCTATCATATGTTTATTTTAATATACAACATAAAAAATGTTTTATTCCTAAAAAGCACACAAAAACAACAAAATAGAATGCTATTTATTAGCCCTTGTTTTTAGCACTGAAACTTGGGACAAGATGTCATTAATCCCTGGGTAGTGTGTGTCATCCAACTTTACTTGCCACAACAACTGCCTTACCTCTAGATGATCTTTCCATGCTCCCCCTCTTGGGTTAGGTGTCACATTCTCTAATATACAGCAGTGCCTATTTTTGGATCTATTTTGCAATTAGTGTTAGTAACTATGCAGACTTTGCAGAGTTCTACACCAATGCTTTACACAAACACCTGTATTACTGCATTGATGTGGCCGTACCTGATAGGATCAAAACAAGCTCCTCAAGGAAGAGCAAACCTGCCTGGTGGACAACTGTCATTAACAGGCTTTATAATAAGAGGAAGAAATTACTGTTTAAGAGTAAGAGGGAGCAAACCCTAAACTGGAAACAATCCCTCCTCAGCTTAAACAGGCAAGTAAGACTTCTTGTGAAGTCCTAGAGAGCAAATTAAGAATTCAAATTAGCTTCCTCAACAAAGGACAATCATAAGGATTTCTTTAGTTAAATCCATAACCTAAAAGGAAAGGTCCAGATTTGTGCCAAACTGATAGTTAATGATACCACATATACTGAGCCTGTGGACATAGCTAGCCTATTAGCCAACAGGTTCTGTGAAAACGTCACTCCCCTGTCCCTGCCAAACATACCCCATGACATCCCTACCACCTGTCCCCTACCTTACATCTCTGAAGAGCAGGTCTTAAATGCCCTCTCTAAGCATGAAAACAGCATATATGGGACCTGATAACATCCCTGGCTGTATTCTACATGGGCACCAACAAAAATTAGCACCATTGGGTACTCTTTTCAGTCATAGTCTAAGCACCAGCGTCATCCCAGCTGAATGGAAAGTGGCCACCGTTATCCCCTTGCACAAAGGAGGTGCTTCCACTGACCCCGGGAACTATAGACCTATTAGCCTGACTAGCCTTATCTGCAAGGTAATGGAGCGAATCATCATGGACCTTATCAAGAAAAATATAAGTAATCTCCCAACATTTGATCCTACTCAGTTTGGATTCATCAAAGGAAGATCATGCCTGTTAAACCTGGTGGACTTCGAGACAGTCACCACGGCCCTGGACCAGGGAAAATCTGAGCATGCAGCCTACCTAGACTTGGCCAAGGCTTTTGACTCTATACCACACTCAGGCAACATTGACAAACTCACTTAGCTAGGTATCAACCCTTATATCCTTAGATGGGTCGCTAACTGGCTCACTGATAGAATCCATACAGTCACAATAGGGGAATCCACCTCCAACAGCAGACCCATAAGTAGTGGCGTTCCACAGGGATCAGTCCTGTGACCTCTACAATTTGGAATCTATTTCTCTGAAGTACAAGCAAAAACTAAAGGTCTGTGGCTAACAAAGTTTGCTGATGACTGCAAAAGTAGGAGCAATTATAGAATCTCCAAACAATGACAACATCCTACAAGAGGGTCATAAACAAATGATTGGTGCCAAAGTCATGGCCTTAAACTCAGTGCAAAAAATGATCATCCCTTTTGGTAAGGGTGATGTTATTGTTAACTAACACATCAACAGCCACACCCTAAGTATGCACTCAGTGGTGAGAGATCTAGGCACACAGATTGACAGCAGTCTTACCTTTGAGCACCATGTCTCCACAGTGGTATGAAGGACATTCTATATTTCTCATCTCATAAGCAAGGGCATTGCCTCCAGAAAAAAAAGAAGTTATAACCTTCCTGTACTCTTCCCCTCATCCGGCCAATAACTGAGTACAATGCCCCTTTTGGTATGTACCTTTCCAGGCACCTTCAGCAATTGGAGAGACCAGAAAGGTTCCTCACAAAGAAAATTCAAGGTCTTCAGCATCTTTCATAAGCAGATCAGCTGAAATCACTGTTACTTTATTCTGTTTCATACAGACAACTTAGAGGCAATCTCTGCCTTGTGTATAGGGCAATCTCTGACCCTGCTTTATTGGAAATGCTACATATCCACAAGTCAAATGGCACACAGGTTACTCACTCTAAAGACCTTAACCTGGTATGTGACAGTAATATAACCTGCTGGAGGGACACATTTGTCTCCCAGAGGTTACCACACATTTGGAACAGACTCCCACTTCATGTCAAACAGAGCACCTCATTGGCCCTCTTCAAATGTAATCTGGACAATTGGATGGGTAACCATAAATTCACCCTGGGGGTTCCACCTGTGTCTCTCTTGGACAGGGGTAAAAGATGCTGATAGTGGAAACAAGGGTAACTTGGCTAGGCTTGTAAAGACTCTAGGGCCATTAGCCTAGTAACTTCCTATGATCTTATAAGTTGATCCTTCCAATAGAACAAGGTGATTTAGGATTGCATGATTAAGGGATATTTTAAAGCTACACAGGTAAGACTGTTATACATAACACAAGCAGAACGCTATAATTCAAAGTGGAAATAATGATGATGAAGTGGGGTGGGGGGATTCAAGAAAGGACAGAGTGGGATTTTAATGCATTTCCTTAAGGCGAATAACAATAGTAATACAGAATCTTATATTCATAAAGTAGCAGAAAGTATTCTAAGAACTAAGTAACACAGGAATGGAGAAAGGAGATTCTTCTGATAGGGGTGACTCCAATTAGGGATACAGATAATTGGTAAAAGGGGCAGGAATTTATTTTGGGGAGCTGACAAAGGAATCAAGGTATTGAGAACAAATAATTAGAGAGGGAAAGGTAATAGAATGGGAAAAGGCCGAGAAGACATTTGAGCTGTAAGCTAGAGACTGCCTTCCCTAATAGTGATTGATATCAGAGTATAGACAAAGAAATTGATTTGGGAATTCTAAGTGAAAGACCTGCACTAGTTGAGGTTTTAGTTTAATCTATAGCATAAACTGCTGTTAAAAAGGAGATAATTAGTAGGGCATATAAAATATTGTACAATAACTATAAGACTCAATCAGACGAGGTTAGAAACGATTGGGAAGAGAGACTTGATAAACAATTCACAAAGGAACAATATGGTCATATGTATGGTTCCCAAATATGCAACAAAGTGTAGAAAATTTAGGAATTTTGCTTGGAAGTGTTTGCATAGGTACTTTTTATACCCCAAGCAAACTTTTTTTTATACCCCAAGCAAAGATTTTTTCCTCTGGTAGATGGCAACTGTTGCAGGTGTGATAGGGATAGAGAGGTAGGTAGGAGCATATGTTCTAGGAATGTAATGAGTTGTCAGATTTTAACAATTCCCTACAGAGTACTCTGTCAGAGTCAGAAATAATCTGTGAGCAAATGAGTGTAACTAAGGAAATAATTTTTTTGAGTTGAGTTACAGGATCTGGATTGCCTACACATAGTAAGTTCCTGTTAAATTTAATTTCTGTGGCTGAAAGCAATTACAAGAAAGTGGAAATCAAAGTGTAAAACAACTGTATTTGAAGTAGTGAATATTGTAACAGAGATAAAACAGGAAGAGGGATCTTTAAAAATGAGTAAGTGCAAATTACATGAAAAAATGAAAATTATGGGAACAATACATGCAGAAAAATGTTTTGGAGGAGGAATAAGGTTTAAGACAAGGCAGGAAATAAAGAATTCATGTAATGCTAGACTGGTTATAACTAATAGAAGAATATATGCAATGTATAATGTTTACAGATATGAAGTTGTTGATATGTTTTTTTTTTACTTGTATACATAAATGTAAGTGGGTCTATGTTCACACATTGACTGATACAATCCTTGAATGGCTATCCATCAAATGCAATACATCAAAATGCATTTCAGTGAACGTGCAGATCATCAAAGTTGTAACACAGGAAATTTTGTTAGTCGGCCAACACTCCGA
The DNA here is from genome assembly GCF_019279795.1 of Protopterus annectens. Lineage (NCBI taxonomy): Eukaryota > Metazoa > Chordata > Ceratodontiformes > Protopteridae > Protopterus > Protopterus annectens. The sequence goes on along the minus strand of NC_056749.1, from coordinate 672,975,928 downwards.
TTATAAGTCAAAATGTAGTACTTACCCCCCCCCCCCCAACAATATATACCAACTCTGAGATCGCACTACAGTTGGGAAAAGGGCAAAATTCCTTACGTTGGTACACTGATGAAATTATTATGTTACAACTTCGATGACATGCATGTTTGCTGAAATGCACTTCAATGTATTGCTCTCAATGCATAGCCGTTTGAGGATTTTATCATTTGATGTGTGAACATTGACCCAAGGTAAGTTTGCCTGTGTCACAAGCAATAATTCAATAAAAATATCTTAAATATACATACACATATATATAAATATACATATATATATATATATATATATATATATATATATTACACACACACACACACACACACACACACACTTGTTTCTAAAGTGGGTCAGTCTTTAGTGAATCTTGAGAGAGAAGAAGAGACTTACTTGGAAAGAAGACAGGTCACCTGATATGTCCTGTGTTGAAACATTTGGCTTGGCTGAAACTTTTTTTGAGATGCATTCTGAATTTGGAATAGGCATTGATTTCCTTAAAGTCAATGGGGAGAGCTTGCCAAAGAGTAGGTCCTGACAGGAGAAAGTATGTGCAGTGCTGTGGAGTTTGGTTCTAGGTGCAAAGAGTTGGTGTGACAGTGCATGTGCAGTGCTGTGGAGTTTGGTTCTAGGAGTAATGAGAGTTGGTGTGACAGTGAATGTGCAGTGCTGAGGAGTTTGGTTCTAGGGGTAATGAGAGTTGGTGTGACACAGCATGTGCAGTGCTGTGGAGGTTGGTTCTAGGTGTAATGAGAATTGGTGTGACAGAGCATGTGCAGTGCTGTGGAGGTTGGTTCTAGGAGTAATGAGAATTGGTGTGACAGAGCATGCGCAGTTCTGTGGAGTTTGGTTCTAGGTGTAATGAGAGTTGGCGTGACAGAGAATGTGCAGTGCTGAGGAGTTTGGTTCTAGGTGTAATGAGAGTTGGTGTGACACAGCATGTGAAGTGCTGTGGAGGTTGGTTCTAGGAGTAATGAGAGTTGGTGTGACAGAGAATGTGCAGTGCTGAGGAGTTTGGTTGGGGTAATGAGAGTTGGTGTGACACAACATGTGCAGTGCTGTGGAGGTTGGTTCTAGGTGTAATGAGAGTTGGTGTGACAGAGCATGTGCAGTGCTGTGGAGGTTGGTTCTAGGAGTAATGATAGTTGGTGTGGCTTGTGAGTAGTGTCTCGGGTTGTATGAGGAGGCTTTTTCATGAAGTCTAGCTGCAAGGAGTAGTTTGCAGAGTTGGGATCCTAAAAGTAAGTTAGATCTTTGTCTTATGGGTAGGCATTTCACTTTTTCTAGGGTGATGTACTGATGCTCAGAAAGACATGAGTTTGTAATGAATCAGCGGATGCTTTTAGAGATAGTCTAGAGTGTGACAATGCTTTTCTTGGTGGCAGAAGCAAAAAACTAGGAGCCAGATTTCAAGTTGAGAAAGGAGTACTCCTTTGCCAATGGCTGCACTGGATAGTTGGGTTAGAAAAAGGGATATCTTTTTGGCCCAGAAGAGCAAGACATTTATTTTGGCTCTCACTTTGTCTATGTAGAAATGGAAGTTTAGTGACTGATCGATCCATAGTGCTAGGTTTTTGAAGCTGGATGTTGTGTTTATGGAATAGCTGTGTAGGCCAAACTTACTTAAAGAGTTGGGTGCTTGGTGAATTTTCTGTGGAGTTTCAAAAAGCATAGGTTAGGTCTTGGTGGGGTTGAGAAGTAGTTTATGGTAGTTTATGACCCATTGATGGAGCTCAAGTAAGTTTGACTGTAGTTGGCATTGAATGTTAGTGTGAAAGTGGCCTGATCGGTAAATGGCCATGTCATCAGCATAGAGAATAAGTGGATGATGTGGGAGGTCAAGAGGAAGTTTGGTAATGAATATGGATAAGACGAGAAAGTCAAGAATGTATCCATGTGATACAACTTTGGTAATAGGTGCAGGTTCTGATTGGAAGGATCCTATTTTAACTATGAAGTGTCTGTCAGTAAAGAAGTTTTTAAGCCAGGGAGCAGCATCAGGACTGATACCAGTTTCAATTAGTTTGTTTTGGAGGACATAGTGGTCAGTGGGATCAAATACCTTTGTCAAGTCTATAAGTAGAGCACCTGTAAGGAGGCCACTATCAGAATTTAGCAGGATGTCATCAGTTATGAACAAAAGAACTGTCATAGTACTCCACTGAGGTCAGAATCCATGTTGTTTTGAGGAGAGCAGGTGGTACTGCTGGACACTGAGGGAGAATTGGAGGAGAGCAGTTGGCACTGATGGATATAGATGGATAGTTGGGTGTAGACCATCTTTTCAAGAAGTTTCCCCAGAATTGGGAGGATGGATATTGGATGGAAGTGAGAGGTATCTTTTGGGTTGGTTTGCTTTGGCAGGGGATTAATTAGAGCAGTTTCACAACCTATGGTATGACGATTTAATTTGTGGGAGACATACATTATATATGTGAGTGAGAAGAAGAAAGACAAAGATGCTACCTGCAGTGTTATGGATGCAGGGGTTTAAGTTGTCAGATCCAGGAAGAGTGTCAGTGGAAATATATTCAAGTAGAACAGAGACTTATTTGGGATGTATGTATTTGAAGTGGATTAGATGGATGAATGGAGGTGGGCTGGGCAATGCATTATCTGTGGGAGGTGTGGAGTTTATTGATGTGAGATTGCTAAATTCTTTAAAGAAATCTTCTAGAGAAAATGTTGCTGTACCACATCGAATGGTGTTTGCAGACAGGGTATCATGAGGAGGTTTTCTTCCTGTCAGTAGGTTGACCTTTTTCAAAAAGTATTTGGGGGAATTTAAGAGGGTAATTTATTTATTTGCTTGGAGATTTCTTTTGTGCCTTCTGATGGACTTCTTGGCTAATTTACACAAGGCTATAAAGGAGGTGGAGCTGGCAGTTGTGGAGTATCTTTTTCTATTTTGCTGTACTTCATCCCTTAGAGTTAAAAGATATTTGAGTTCAGTTGATAGCCATTCAGGTTTGGAGGGTTTATAAAGCCTGTGGATAAGTGGGAAGAATTTGTCTTGCAGATGGAGTACAAAGCTGGTAAGGCTTAACGCTGCTGTACTAGGATCATGTAAGGAGAATATATGGTTCCACTTGTGGGCTGTGAGAAAGGTTCTGAATTTGCCTATGTTTGTGCTACCTTATTTTATTCCTGAAAGCTGGCAAAATATATACTGTTGATAAGTCTATGTATGCAGCTTAACTGTTTGTTCATTTTTTTCCAGGAAGTACTACATAACAAACATGAATATTTTATTGACTTGTTTAGGCTTTTAATGTGTTTTTAATTTATATAACCCAATGGAAGTGTTTTCTCTAGGAGTCATGAATGACATATTTGCTGATGGTGTACCTTGTTAAGCCTGGCTTTTATTGGTTGTAGACAAGTTCAAATCTGCTGGTGATTGAGAAGCATCTTTCTAACAATGTGGCTGTTATGTCTAGTAGATATACTCCTCCTGGAGGTATGCACATGGGAAGTACATCTGATATGTATCACTCTCTCCATCTGCGAGTACAGGGCCATTATCAAATGCTGGCACACACCCTCTGAATGTTTAACATTCAGGCTAACTTGACAGCCACCCTGTGAAATAAGGCCATAGATAAGAATTATCAGATAGAGGCTTCTATACCCCTAAGATGTCATTGGACAATTGACTCACCAGAATCCAAAGAAGCTACACCTGCATCTTTTGGGCAAATGTAATTCAAAATGCTATTGTAATGGGAGAATCCCATGCTTTTAACAGAATGATTCATAATCCATTGCCTGCAGCAGGCTAATGAACGGTCTTAATGCACGCATGTTGATTTCAGGATCAGATAGTGTAGGGACATGCTGGTATGTTAGATACTGCAGCAAGGGAATCACTGGTAAAAACATCCCTGCACCACAACTGAGACCAAGGAAGTTAAGCAGCACGTCGTGTTAATTTATTTAAGGAGGAGGTGTCCAGCTCTCTGGACATACAAGCAACATCATCAAAAGGTGCACAATGAAGGCGGGGGAAGAGCTGGAGCTGCAGTTACCATAGAAGAGGGCACTACAATAGTTAATCCGCCACCAGAGAAGAAAGGGATACCTTGCTGGGACGAAATGCTTTAGTGCCTTGGGTACATAACTGTGAAGGATGTCCAGATATGGCTTGGGAATAATACCGTGTGACACTACAGGCTTGTGTGGATACCTGATGGCTATAGTGCTTGACCATTTGGCAACAATTACTGTGATGTTTGTTATGTTTTTGCACTGCTGCACTGTGTTTCTGCATGAAGTTTGTTTCTTTATTTCTTTGCTGTTGCACTTTGAGTCCTACCGGCCGATATCTGTATGTTGTGGTATATGACCTC
>NC_056749.1:672886546-672966546 GCF_019279795.1 Protopterus annectens | reverse complement strand
ACCCTTTGTTTATCTTTCAGATAAATATGAATGCTATTTTCTCAGAAATATGTTACATTTTGGGAAAATATTAAAAATGAAATTACCAGCTGGAACTGCCTGCATTTTTCTATTCTTCAAAGCTTTAGTGATAACATACTTTTCTCAAGCTATTTTTTAATTCCTCTTTATGCTAGATTCCTAAATCTTTTTTGTTCTAGTCATACAGATTTGTTTGAAACTTTTATAGTTTAAGTCTTGTTGACACTTCTATGAAAATTAATGCCTTCAACAAGGTGGACTCAGAATCCCAAATTGTTATTTTTATTATTTAATAATTAGGACCCATAAATTAATCTGTATTGTCGTATACTCTGCTAGTAAAAGTGAGTAGTTACTTTTTTGAGTTCAGTTGTGGTTTGAGTATTTGACGTCTGGAAATATATATCTCTTTTTTGTGGGTTAGTAATTTAGTCATGTCCAACTTTTTATGAACTCAAGGACTTTAGCACATTAGGCCTTTCTGTCCCCCACTGCTTTTCAAGTTCTTGTAAACTCATGCACATTACTTCAGAAATGCCATCTATCCATCTTAACCTTTGCCCTTCTTCTCCTTTTGCTTTCATTATTTTAGCATCAGTGGACTGTCTTTGTACTCTGTTGTCAAAATGTTTGATTTACTGTCAGACCTTACAGTGAACACTCGGTATTTATTTAATTAAGAAGTGTTAATTTTATCTTGCAGTCCACTGAATTCGCAAAACCCTCCAACACCACACTTCAAAAACATTGATTTTCTAATGAGCAGTCTCACTTATCATCCAGCTATCACAGCCATATGTTGTTACTGGAAAACATAGCTTTGATAATATGGATCTTTGTTGAAAATGTGACATAACTGTTCTTTAGAATCTCAACCAATTTTGCCATAACTTGGCTCCCAAGAAGAAACCATCTTATTTTCATGGCTACAGTCACCATCTGCAGGGATCTCTGAGCACAGGAATGTCACTGTTCACAAATAATTTTTAAGACTAGCTTTTGCACCTTAGGTTCTTCAAACCTGCTTTCCGCCATTAGAGTGGCATCATCTGCATATCTAAGAGTGTTAATATTTCTCTCAGTAACTTTGATTCCAGCGTCTGATTCATTTAACCCAACATTTTGCATGCTATATTCATTAAGTAAATCAAGTGACAATATATATAGCCTTGTCACATTCCTCTCCCAATCTTAAACCAATCATTTATTCCATATTTTGCTCTGTCACTTTTTGGCGTGTGCACAAATTCTTCAGGAACTAAATAAGATGGCCTGATATCCTCATTTCTCTAACAACTTGCCACAGTTTGTTGTGTGTTATGGTCCACACATTCAAAGATTTTAGAGTAGTCAATAAAGCAAAAAAAAATGTTTTTTGGTACTTCTTTGTCTTCTGTTTTTCAGAGATGTTGGCAATTTGATATCTGGTACATCTGCCGTTTCTAAAACCCACCTTGTACTTCTAGCAGCTGTTTGTATGTATGTAGTTTTTGGGGGGAGTCCATCGTAACAAAGAAAATGTCATCAATATAGCATTTGTAGAATGCTATATGGTTGGATCCTTTGATTTTGATTAGAATGTTGGCTTCCCAACAGCTTAGGACAAAGTTGGAGTAAGCGGGGGCCATTTTCATCTCCATTGTAACTCCCTTGACTTGCTGGTAAATCATGCCCTCGAACCAAAGAAATGGTCTTCTAGCACTAAGCTAGTTAAGGTGCTGAACATTTGTGTTCTAACCAGGTCCAACACTCTGAGTACCATAAAGTAATTCTCTACTAGCTGGAGACCTTCTATGTGAGGGATGCTGACGTACAGACTCACTATAGCAAAGATGACCATGGTCAGATTGTTCAGAGTATTGGTTCACTGGAAAAGAATGATTGTTTAAAAATTCTCCAAGAGTCTTTAAGAAAAAATTCTGAGGTCTGGCCATAGGGGTTGAGGTAAACATCCAGCAGTTCAGAAATGTATTCCGCCTTTGTCCTCTTGGATGACAGAATGTGTCTGAGGAGGGTGTTGGAAGGGTTTTTGTGTATCTTGGGGATACCAAATAACTTGCCTACCCTACCTCAGGGGAGTCAACTGTCATGAACACAAATTCTTGGTCAGAGATACTACAAGAGGACCAGATCTCTGAAATGTTATTTTGAAACTAGGGATAGCATTGACACCAACAGCCCAAACTATCCCCCAGGTTCTCACCCCTGTGGCCACTGCTGCTGCTGCTAATGCAAATACATCATCTCTGGCAGTTCCTTCTTGATCGACCCCCCTCCATACCCCCATCATTTTTAAACACTGCTGTAACTGCAGCAGCACCAATGTTGTCTACTTAGGGTCTGTTCACAATGTAACTCTTTTTATGTGGGCAAGAAAACCCGCAAATTGAGTGACAGGATCAAGGAACATTTTTAGGAGATCTGTCACAGTGACACCACCAATGCTCTTGCAATACACTCCATGCAATGTCACCCTTCCCCCTAGTTTTAACTTCCTTGTTTTTGAGCAGGTCTCCACTTTCAGTGGAGAAACAAACACATTACTAGAAGTCAGGGAACAAAAATGGCAAATTGCCCTGAAGGCAGGCATGCCCCCCAGGGCCAAATGGAAACCTGAATATCAAATGTATACTAAAGTGGAACATGTAAAGGTAAGTCACTCAGGTACCACCTTCTTCACCTGTCCATCACTCAGCACTTGTAAAATGCCCAGTAGTGAATGCTTAATTTTACATTTCTGAAGATCATCAACTGTTTAATAAACCTATGAATGAAAGCACTCATATCTTACTCCAATGCCTCATGTGTTTTTTGCTTCCTATTACTCCGACAGCTTGGTTTTAGTCATACATATTATATTTTATATATATATATATATATATATATATATATATATATATATATATATATATACACATTTTTTTATTACACACACACACACACAAACGTGTGTGTGTATACTGCTAAAGACCAGCTTGTGGGACCTTAAAAATTACCTTGCTATAATGTGAAACAAGAGCCACCCTAATCCTAGTCCTATCTTCTCATCAATTCCTTCCACTTCCCCATCTCTAGTGCCTATTTCACTTTCTCATAAACAATTAAATATTATTTCCATAAACATTTGCAGTATGCTAAATAAACTTGCTGAACTCCATTCCTGGATCTCAGAACACTCACCAGATATCACAGTCACTAAAGCATTGCAGAATCCTCAGATAAAGGACTCAGAAATTCTTTCCCCAGGCTATGATATCATTCAGTTTGACAGGCTACATAAAAAGTAGGTGGTGCAGCTATCTTTTTTCCCACCACTATGATACTTTATTTTACTAAAACCCCACCAAAATTCAATACTACAGAACTACTTATACCTCTTCTCAAACTAAATACCCCCAAAACTCTCTTTACAATTGCTAATGATACTCCCCATGCAATAACATTCCAGTTCTGGAAGATATCCCTACATTGGATATTTAATAATATCCATAATGAAACTATTATTCCTGGAGAGATTATCATAGATTGCCAAAACTTTACATCAAACTATCCTAAAACTAATATTAACTTACATGGTCTCACACAATTTATTACTTTCCACACTCACTACAACAAGGCCAAAAATAGTGTCACCCCTTTATACTGGATCCTGGTCCCTGATCCTAGCAAATATAGTCCATCAGGTATCCTCCCAGACTCCCTCAATGATCATCATCCTACATATATCCACAGAATTATCTCCCTGACCACTTCAAACAGTACCTATATAGGGAGACCTGCAACCTTTCACAACGCAACAGGAGTGTGCTCACCCTAGAATCCTTTAACTGGTCCAGTCTCAAAGAAGTACTACTAAACAGTCTGTACACATATTTATTACTATATTTTTAAATACCCTAAATGGCTCTGTCGGAGATGATGGGTGAGCAGATTAGATTGACTGGTGAGATTGTTTTGAGTTATTATACAGAATTAGAATTGCCTAGACAAAGGAAAGCCTTGCTGAGTCTAATTATGGTGGCTGCCAAAAAAACAATTACTAGAAAATGGAAATAAAATCAAAGTCTAGACCAACTTTACTAGAAGCAGTGAATATAGTAACAGAGATAAAACAATTGGAATTGGGATCTTTAGAGAAGGGATGGAGCAAACTACATAGGAAAAAAATGGGAATTGTGGGAACAATATATGCAGAGCAGGAACGAGGTTTAAGGGGCAGGATTTGAATGAGCTATATAATGCTTAACTGACAATGTCTGGATGGTTTATAATTGATGTATAATCTTTGCAACACTTACAGTTGTTTCAGTGGTATTTGTGATGTATACTGTTTGCAACTAAAGTGGTGTCATTTTGTTTTTCATTTATATAAATGTAAGACTGCTTATATCATATGTGAAAATGTAATAAAAATGTTTGTTGGAAAAAAATACCCTAAATGGCTTTGCACCCTTGAGAAGAAAAAGTAAAGTTCAACCATATCCCTGGCTCTCCAGTCACAGTAAACGTCTGATTAACAGCAGAGCTGAGACATGGAAACAACACCAGAAAGACAAATCTTCTCAGAATTTACAACACTACAAAGAGTTTCACACCTGCACAAAAAGACAATCCTATAATAAGATACAATACTATTCTCATCCTCAAACCAGTCAAAGACACAATCCCAGGAGATTCTAATCCTCTCTTACCCTGGAACTAATGGTGCCCCAACCCATGACCTTACCTGTCTCCCTTTGAAACTGCTACTAAATTCAACTCCTACCTCATAGAATGTATAGCTGCCCTTACCTTAAGACACCCTCAAGTCTCCTCAGAATCAATATATCCTTACTTATTCAAACAACCCCTTCGTCATGCTATAACCAGTCTCTACCTTATATGCTAGACATCTACTATACAAATTTAAGCCATACTCACCCTCTGCAATCACTCTCCAGAATACCTTAAATTAGCTGCTGACTCAATTGCTTTCCATGTGTCAATTCTTATTGATAGATTCATACAGCAATCCTGCAGTCCCTCCATCTGTAAGAACTTCCAAATAATCCTCCTTCACAAGGATGTGAACTCCAGTGAAATCATCAGTTTCAGACCCATTGCAATTCTTTCCTTTCTCTCCAAAATATTGGAAAGATATATATCTATACATAAACAATTTCCATCATATTCTCCAAGAAACACTGATTACCAAAGCTCATAGAACAATGACTTCCCTAGTATTATTTGTAGACAGGGTTTCCCTCTGCAGAGTCACACAAGAGAGGAATTATTGAGCTGAGTTGAGCTTATTAAACCACAGTATGATGAAGCAGTGGAGACTTGTAGGCCAATATAGGCCAACAGGTGAGTCAGCAATATTGGTTTGAGAATCAAGAGTTGGAAAGGAATTATTTTAGTAGAGGCTTAAATGGATGAATATTAAGTAATGACCTGATAGGGATTGGGATGGAGTTCCAAAATTTGGCCACGCAGTTGGAATTTAAGCAGTGTCTATAGATTTCTGTAGTTTATAAAATTCAAAAAAATGTTTGTCAGTTGAGCGAAGGGGTTGATTTGGATGATAGTGATGGAAGACCCTGCCAATAGCTAGACAGGAAGACGGGTTGTGGATTATTTTGTGTGCTAACAGTAGTTGTGTGAATGCCAGGTGATGGGGTAATTCAAGCCATTTTAGTGATTTAAGTACAGAAATGGGTATTGTAGACTTGATAGGTTGCAAATCTTGCAACTCTATTATAACATTGTTCTGGTTTGAATTTTGAAGCGGCCTGTAGAATGGTCAAAATGGGATAGCTATAAAGATAAGGTAAAAGATTTGTCTTGGCTAGAGTTGTTCTAAGTGTGTTTGCAAGAAAGTTCTTCACTCTGTAATGCATACATAGTTTTATACAGTTTTGTACATGGAGATTAAACTTTAGATTATCATCTATTAACAGGTGAGAAGAATATATTGCAAAATGATTGCCACCCAGACGGCCGCTTTATTATTTTCTTCTCATACTCAATTTGCATTAATTGTGTCCATGTTTTTCTTTTACTTTCATTCTTATGTCAAATGCATTTATCCTGTATATTGTTTATAGCGTTGTTTGATGTTTATATTATTCTCTTACCGTTGTATATTTTATTGTGAGTAAAGATCTACTGCTATAATTTGTATCCTGTGCATCTTTTCTGCTTGGGCCTCTGCTGAAGATAAGTTCTTGCCCAAATGGACTTTCCCAGTACACAGATATAAATAATTAAATTAAATTAAATTAAATAAATTAAATTAAATAAATAAACAAATAATTTAAGCTTTGTCCTTTTTTTCGGTGGGGGGGGGGGCTGGAATATAAATTGACATTTCCCAATCCATTGGCCACTGTTAAATTATATGCAATATTTTGACAGCATAATTTTGTAACGCTTTAAACAGTTCAAATAGAATTCTATCACTTCTTGCAGACTTGTTTTTAGCAAGATGGTCCATTTGACTTCACTTTCCAAGATTTCTGGTTCTAGATTAATGAACAGACTAACATATTACTATTTTTTAAACTAGAAACACCTTTAAGAAACACCTTTATTGAACTGTTTATGGCATTGGCAATCATACATTGATATAAATGAAAACAAACCACACTGACATACTTTGATTTGCAAACATTACACATCATTTATAATCTATACACTCATTATCAGTCAAACAACATTACATAATTCATTAAATTCCTGTCTTTCCTTAAACCTCCTTCCTCCTCCAAAGCATTATTTTGCATGTATTGTTCCCACAATTCCCATTTTCACTATGCAATTTGCTCCTACTATTTTTCTAAAGCTCTCACTACCAGTTCTTTTATCTCTGTTCCTATAGTCACTATTTCTAGTATAGCTGGTTTAGACTTTGATTTCCATTTTCTAGAAACTGCTTTTTGGCAGCCACCAGAATTAAACTCAGCAAGGCCTTACTATATCTATGCAATTCTGAGTATGTATCACAGCTGCAAATATCATTTCCTTCGTTGCATCAATTTTCTCACCCAGTATTTCTGACAGAGTAGTCTGCAGGGAATTTTTTAAAGTCTACCAACTCATACTCCCAAAAAATATGTTCCCAATTACCTGTTTCTTCCCCATCACACCACCAACATTTACAATCTACCTGAGGTAAAATTCTTTGGAGTCTGCTTGGAGTATAAACATACCTATGCATATATTTCCAAGCAAAGATCCTAATTCCTTGAGGCTGTTGCACATTTGAAAGCCACACACATTTCCCATGGTTCCACTGTGGATCGCTTTTCCAGCCTCTCTTCCCAGTCTTTTCTGACCTCCTCTGATTGATTCTAAAAGTTATGATGCAATATTTTATATGCCCTATAATCATCCTTTAACAGCAGTTTCTGCTGTAGATTCTACTAAAAACTTTACCAGTGCTGGTCTTTAACTTAGGATTCTCCCATCTCATGCTGTTTGCATGTACTCGGATATCAGTACTTCATAGAGAAGGCAATCTCTAGCCTGCAGTCCAAATGCATTTTTTTCCTCTTCCCATTCTGTTACCTTTCTCACTCTAATTATTTGCTCCCAATACCTTTGTTCCTCTGCCACTTTTCTCCATTTAATTCCAGCTACCTCTTGCCTATTCTCTCTGTACCTCTAATTGCAGTTAGCCCTATTGGCAGAATCTTCTTTCTTCATTCCTGTGTTGGCTTAGTTCATAGTATACTTTCTGCTACTTTATGAATATAATATTCTGTATGGTTGTTGCTATTTTCCTTCAGGATCTGCATCCAAAATCCCAGTCTCTTTTTGTTTCTTGAGCCCCCCCCCTCCTGTTACATCATCACCCCTTTCCACTTTGAATTAGTTTTCTGCATGTGCTATATACACAGGACCCTTAACTGTGTAGCTCTGAAATACCCCTTCAAATTAGGGAATTCAAAGAAACTTGTTCTATTGGAAGGATCAGCTTATTCCACTTGACTCTTGCCCTCTTCCCCTCCCAGGTAAAATCCTTCAACTCTATTATTTGCTATCCACAACTTAGCCTCTGTTTGATAAAAATATGCCTGAACTGCGTATAAAACAAAAGGAACTAAAAATGCTTTTACTGCTCATATCTTGCTATCTATAGCCATAAAACCAAACTTCCATTTTCTCAGTTTTTGTATTAACCTTTTGTTTAATCGCTTCCCACATACCCTTAGCTGCCATAACAGAATCATTTTAATCCATACTCCTAAGGGGTAATGATATCCTGGCTGTGTGCCTTTGGAAGGTGCCCCTTACTCCTCCTAGGAGTGCTTTACCGTTTTGGCTCCATTGTTATATCATTTACAGGGCAAGAGTTTCCATAGACACAACTGACAAGGTCAGGGATTTTAAGTTATTAAAGGGAAGAAAAACCAGCAGGAAACGAACACTTCCAGGAAGACCACAAGTTTAATGGAGTTTAACGCTTTCTTCTCTATTACAGAGACTTCCTCAGAACAAACATTCAGAACTTCACCCGGTCATATAAATACTGCCCCCAATTAATCAATTAACTTATTAACCATAATTTAAAGAAATACTTCACAAACACATTATGAAAAGACAAAAATTCATAAATACTTAAAGCACAATTAGATATGACATAATACATGACAAACACTTAATCTACATTAACACCATGTATAATTCACATTTGATTAAAACAAATACTTTTCTTAACCTGAAATGTGTTCAAGTCTTAAAACGCTGGAAACGCTAATGGTCTCATTAATCCCAGGATATCTAGATGCATTTAAATACAACTGCCATTTCAATTCTAACAGGTCCAAATGTGCATCTTCTATAGCCCCCTGTTCGTCCTTTACTAACTGTTGCAAAACCAGAAATTTAAAATGATGTTCCGGGTTTTCACTAACATGCCTAAACAGGGCTTTAGTAGTCCTCTTGTTTCTAATGTCCCCTAAATGTTCACCAATTCTCAATTTTAGTTTTCTACAAGTTTTGCCTATGTAGAATCTGAGACATTGTTCACATTTAGCCAAATAAACAACATAAACACTATTACAGCTGTAATGACCCATTATATTAAGTGTTTTACCATTAACCGTAACTTTGCCATCCATCTCTTTAATAAACGAACAAAAGGAACAAGAAAGGCAGTTAAAATTACCCAAATTTCTGTTAATTCTAACCTCATATCTAATGCCCTCCAAAATGTTCTTTAATGATTGATCTTTCCTAAAAACATGCCTGGGATTTTTACCTACTTTGAGACCTACATTACCATCAAAATGAAGAATTTCCCAATTTGTATTAATTATATCCACAATACTGTGTGCCATTCTATTGTATGTTAAAATGAAGGATGAATTATATCCAATCTTTTCACAATTCCATTTATTTTGACCCTTAAAACCATGGCCCAAAATGGGCCTATATACACCACTTGCCCTTTTTCGAACGACTTCTTGACGAAGTACGCCTAAAAGACCATTGGGATATCCTCTTTGCTTAAACATATTAATGATAAAATTTAATTCAACAGAAAAATCCACTTCAGAGCTCACCATCCTGGCTGCCCACACCATTTGGCCTTTAACAACTGCCTTCTTCTGATGGTGCAGGTGCCAACTATCAAAATTAAGATAGGAATTCGAAAACATGGATTTTCTGTGGATCCTAGTAATAAAACTCATTGTATCCCAACTGATTACTAATTCAACATCCAAATATATCACCATGTACCTACTATAAGAGTGGGTAAACTTAAGAAAATCCACAGTACTATTAATGTATCTGAGAAAATCATTTAAGTGTTCCTCATCATCCTTCCAGATGAAGAACAAGTCATCCAAAAAAGTGTGTAATGAACAATTTTACTACTATATTCACTACACATCACAAATTCGTGCTCACGAAAGGACATGATAAGATTGGCAAAAATGGGGGCACATGCTGCCCCCATTGCTACACCCTTCACTTGTTTATAATACTGTCCCTCAAACCATAAATAGTTATTTTTCAACACTAATTCCATAAGTACAATTAACTTATTAATTTGATCTTGGGAAAATAATCGAGTTTTATGGAGCTGCTGTTCAAGCCAGTCAATACCTAAGTCATGGAGAATCACGGTGAACAGATTAATAACATCAACCGTGACCAAAATCATATCCTTGGTTAACTGAATGCCATTTAATTTATCAATAAATTGCCAAGAATCTTTACTAATATATTCAAAACAACCAAGGCACCTTTGCATTTGATGGTCCAAGTACATGGTTATAAAGTGTGTTTTCGACCTTTTCCCATCAACAATGGGCCTAAATTGTGGATTAATACGTCCTCTGTGTATCTTTGGGATGACAAAAATATTTCACCCTAGGATAATCATTTTTCAAATACCCACATTCATCTAAATCAATTTGAGCTTGATAAATCATGTCATCCAGGACTACATTAATCTTTTTATATGCCACATTGATCTCATTTAAGGAACTCTCCTTATAAGCATCACCAAGTAAGATGTTGTTCATTCCATCTAAATAGTCTCTGCTATCCATAATCACAACTCCACTCCCTTTGTCAGGTTTCATAAACCTAATCAAAGTGTCCTTGACTAATTCAAACAACAGCTTTGTTTCTTCATCAGTTAGGTTAGAATAATCCATAAACCTGTTACAAGCATAACTTTTTCTAATGTCTTTCTCACAGATTTTCTCAAACAATTCCACAGTTTTGTTAAGAGGTGGATTAAACATACTAGGCTTCTTACACTTATTACGAAATTGCACTTCCGAATTACCTTCAATATTGAACCATACCTTTAAATTAAGTTTCCTGGTGTAGCTTTTTAAATTAATAAGAGATTCTACCATATTACCAACCCGACATGGAACAAAAGTGAAGCCTTTTGCAAGGAGATCAGCATGTGTGTTACTTACCAACAGGTTGGAATAGTTATAAATCTTAAAATCCCCCTGGGTGTTAATAACTATGTCAGGTCCCCCAATATTAATATTTTCATGCTGACTGTCAAGGCATTGCACTAACACTTCTAAAAAAATATTTGCTTCATAACTATCACAAGCACCAAATACATTGGCACAGTTATGAAAATTATTTAAATTGTCTCAAATTTGTTGCCAAAATGTGCTCAAACATCAACCACTTCCAAATCACCCTGGCCGACTTCCAACAATCATTCACCATCATTGGGTACAGCCTGAGTGTTAATATTCATATTGGAAGATGTGCCAGACAACATGCCTTGATTTACCTGAATGCTACTTGTATCATTAATTAATACATCTCATTCAACATTACATTCATCATCAAATGAATAAAAAGTCAAATCCAGCAATGAGTTGGAAGATGAATCTTCAGTCCAGCCAAAATTATCAAAACAATTGTCAACGTTTTGAAAGACTTGAGGCCCACCCCCGTTAAACAGGGGAACCAAAAAACTTCCTGAAGCTGCGGTTGAAATCAAGTTATTGTCATTGTCATTTGCAAATTCAAGAAACAAACCAGCTTGGTAATAGCCAGATAAATGACTTACTTGTACCGGATTATAACACGAATTAGGGGTGTCGCACATTTGCACCATACCTATGGGTTTCTTGGTCTGGCCGCTTTGGGCCTCTGGCCCTGAGTTCCATATTGCTGCCGTCCTTTCCCCGAAAAAGATGAAGTTACAGGGACTGCTTTGTCCCTTAACCGATCGGCCGTCGGACCGCCGAATCTCACCTCCCATAGATGTTTCCGACTGCAGGTGCTGATTGCACCTTCCCCGGGAACTGACGTCATCTTGCATCACTTCCTTATCTAACCTGGGTTCGACATCAAGTTCCTGTTGGTCATGTCCCTTTGAAAAGGGATACACACAGTCATTTAGGTACTCATTAAGGTCTCTTTTCAATTTGTTTTCTTTACACAAATAAATGGTGTTACACATGTTATTGACCTGCAACTGAAGACTGTGATAAAGGCTGGTATTTTGACTTGAATTAAATTCCAGATCAGTTTTACTAGACTGATTTAACCTATCCAAATCTTTAGAAACTTTGTCCATTTTGATCTGATTATACTTGATCATTAAAGCCATAAGATCAAGCCCCGCCCTGTCAAACAGTGCATGTACTTCTTGTAAAAATTCATTATTATCTTTCACACCGTTTGGATACCTCCACAATCTAAGACCATGGGGCACTTGCCTCATTTCAATGTTTTTACCTAAATAGACATTCTCAAGCTGTAATTTCTTGAACACCATTAGGTCTCTCTCAAAGGATTTCAGTTTTTCACTTAATGTGGGAAGGCACTGATGTTGTAAATTGTTAGTGCTGATGTTACCATCAAATGAAAACTGATTTTCCTTCCATTGAGTGAAATCCATATTAAAGTCATTATTTCCCCCGAGTTAACATTATTACCAAGCTCAGTTATTTTACCTTGTGAGCCAGAATTGGTACCAACTTGTCTACTTTGAGAGACCACTGCTGGAGTTTGCTGGGTAAGAGCGAGTTCAAGACTCCCAAAAGGGGGAGCACCACCATTCTGCTTATCTATCAAGTTCTTCATTTGCAAGGTGTGTTCCCCCAAATGTTCATTAATCTTTTGTAAAATTGTAAAAATATCTTCATTGGAAACCTGTTCATCCATCCTCCTTTCCAAATCAACTGAATACAAAAAAACACAGAAGAAAAACCAGCAGGAAACGAACACTTCCAAGAAGACCACAAGTTTAATGGAGTTTAGCGCTTTCTTCTCTATTACAGAGACGTCCTCAGAACAAACATTCAGAACTTCACCCAGCCATATAAATACCACCCCCAATTAATCAATTTACTTATTAACCATAATTTACATTACTAAAGGGAACGTAAAGCCTAACTGGTCAGTGCATCATAACATGAGACACATCATCATAGCTGAAGGCACACTTACCAATGCTCCCCCACTACCACAATGAACCTGCAGTCTGACTGAACAGCTTGGAACACTTTCCATTCCCTAGCAGCATCTCCAGGCTGAAGGCAGATATCCTAGGTCTTATCTCCTAGATGGCAAGCTGAAAGCTGCTCATTTCCCATCCTTTATACCCAGTTCCTCCAGTGCTCAAGCAACTAACTTTCAGGGCCCCATCCCCATATGCCACAGAACAAGATTAAGGTCTCTTGTCTTTCCACTCGTCTTCAATTTCTTGACACTGCTCATTTAAATGTCACATTTTTTCTAGCTAGTTCTCTGGGATGCAGCACTCAGTTAAATACATTTTTCTGTCTACATTGTTTTGCTCTCCTCCTTTCTTTGGGCACTTCTAAAGTCTACAAAACAGGCATTTTGCTTTCTTAATCTTCTTCTATCGTGAATATTTTTGTTGCTATCGTCTGGACAATATCCCAAACATCTACCTATAATTCTTTAGACACGTTGTCCATCAGGTCTGGCCCTTTAAACCTGTTCTTCACCTCCACTACATATTTATCTGGAATATTGTTGAGCTCATATCTAGTTGGTCTGGAGGCTTTTCCTGTTTTCTATAATTGCATTCTAAATTTTGTAATGAGAAGGTGATTTTTCCACGCAATAGTTAGTGCCAAGTCTTGTTTTTTACTGCCTGTATAGAGCTCTTCCATTTATAACTACAAAAAAGATAGTCAATCTGATTTCAATATTGAGGACATAAGGATATTCATATTTAAAGCCATCTCTTAGTCTGTTGAAAGAAAACGTTTCCTATGACCTGTGAATTATCTTGGTAGAATTCTAGAAGTCTATGTTTTGTTTTATTTCATACACTAAAGACAAGCATGCCCATTATAATAATCTATGATATACAGTGGATATAAAAAGTATACACACCCCTATTAAAATACAGGTGTTTGTGATATAAAAATTGAGATGACAATAAATCATTTCAAAACTTTTCCAACCTTTAATGTGACCTATTACCTGTACAATTCAATTGAAAAACAAATCTGTTAGGGGAAAAATATATATATAAAAAAAAAAAGTACAATAACCTCTTTGCATAAGTATGCACACCCTTAAATACTTTGTTGAAACACCTTTTGCTTTAATTACAGCATTCAGTCTTCTCGGGTAGGAGTCTATCAGCATGGCACATCTTGACTTGGCAATATTTACCCACTCTTCCTTGCAAAAGTGCTCCACATCTGTCAGACTACGACAACATCTCTTGTGCACAGCCCTCTTCAGGTCACCTCACAGATTTTCTGTTGGATTTAGGTGTGGGCGCTGGCTGGGCCATTCCAAAACTTTAATTTTCTTCTGGGGAAGCCATTCTTTTGTTGATTTGGATGTATGCTTGGGGTCATTGTCATGTTGAAAGGTGAAATTCCTCTTCATCTTCAGCTTTCTAGCAGACACCTAAAGGTTTTGGGTCAAAAGTGACTGGCATTTGAAACTGTTTATAATTCCTTTCACCTTGACTAAAGCCCCAGTACCAGCTGAAGAAAAGCAACCTCAAAGCACGATACTGCCACTACCATGCTTCATCGTGGGGATAGTGTTCTTTTGGTGATGCGAAGTGTTATTGCACCAAATTGTAATTGTGGCCAAAAAGTTCAACATCGGTCTCATAGGACCATAACACATTTTCCCATATGCTTTTGGGAGACTTAATGTATTGTTTTGCAAATTTTAGCCAGACTTGGATGTTTTTCTGTGTAAGAAAAGGCTTCGTCTTGCAACCATACCCCATAGGCCAGACATATGGAGAATACGGGAGATTGTTTTCACATGTAGTACACAACCAGTACTTGCCAGAAATTTCTGCAGCTCCTTCAATGTTGCTGTAGGTCTCTTGGCAGCCTCCCTGACCAGTTTCCGTCTAGTCTTTTTGTTAATTTTGGAAGGACATCCAGTTCTTTGCAACGTCACTGTTGTCTCATATTTTCTCCACTTTTTGATAACTGTCTTCAGTGTGTTCAGTGGTATATCCAATTCTGTGGAAATGTTTTTGTACCCTTCTACTAACTGATACATTTCAACAATGAGATCACCTTTGATGCTTTGTAAGCTGTCTGTGCACCATGGCTTTTGGTGTAGCAGGCAATTGAGCAAATGTCAGGAAAATCCTGCTAGGACAACTGAATTTTATTTGGGGTTAATCAGAAGAGTCTCTTTAATTGATGGCAGGTGTGTACCCAAGAAGACTGAATGCTGTAATTAAAGCAAAAGGTACTTCATCAAAGTATTAGTTTAAGGGTGTACACACTTATGCAACCAACTTATTGTATGCTTTTTTATTTTTTATACTTTTCCCCTAATAGATTTGTTTTTCAATTGATGTACAGGTTATAGGTCACATTAAAGGTGGGAAAAGTTTTTAAATGATTTATTGTGGTCTCATTTTTTTATATAAAAAAAAAACTGGCATTTTAACAGGGGTGTGTACACCTTTTATAGCCACTGTATGTCTTTTTTTCTGTGTGCGTGGCATATCTAGAAGGTGCTACATGTTCTCAAGAAAACTGTTTGACTTCCTTTGTTTAGGCATCTGTAATTGGAACATAAGCTTGTGTGACTGTAACGTGAAGAGGCTTGCTTTGGAATATGACTGAAATCATATCATTTTTGGTTGGCCTTGGAAATGACACAGATTTTGACATTCTTTTATTGATTACGGCTACCCCATTCCTTCTACAAAATGATTGTCCACAATAGAAGATTTAATGATTATCTGATATAAAAGGACGCATTTTGTTTAATTTCAGTTCACTAATTCCCAAAGTATTGATGCCTTGTTTCCTATTTTTAACCACATTTCCCTTTATTTGTAATTTTTACCTTCCATTTTCCAGTGGTATATAATTAGTTGCAATATGATACTTCCCTTTTGGCTCCAAACACTTCAGAAGATGGATGACCTCTCACTTTTAATCCATCTGCTCAAAACTTCTAACACTACTCATACCTTTTTTTTGTTCTTCACCAGTAGTCTGCTGGGTACCTTCAGACCTGCAGGTGCTGTCCTCCAGAATGATTTTGATTTGTCTCTGGTTGCTTATGCCCAAAGGGTTTTCTTGTACAAAATAGTGGAATGTCTTGCCTTTCTCTTTTTTCAGTGTACTGTTATTTAGTCCAATCTCTCTGCCACGATTTGCCAGACTTGGGTGGCCCTATAAGATAAAGCCTGTAGTTTTACTTAGATACCTACGTCCTATTTACCACTATAAGGTATATGATCCAGAGGGGGATCTGTCTATGCTCATTACCAACTTTCATCAAAGGTCAACATTAATCACAATTCTGTTGCACAGATGGATGAAGCACTATGACTCAGATGACCTGAGCTAACCCCTGCCCCATGGCACAGATGGATGAAGCCCTGACTGCCACTCAAATGACCTGAAGTAATCTCTGCTTTGTGGCACAGGGAGATGAGGCCCCAACCATGATCTGGTTGACCTGAGGTAACCCCTTCTCCTTGGCACAGAGGAATGAAGCCCTGTGACCAAGACGACCTGAGTTAACCTCTGCTCCATGACAAAGAGGGATGAAGCCCTACCTGTCACGCAAATGACCTAAGTTAACGGCACTGAGGGATGAAGTCCTTATTATGATCTAGGTGACCTGAGTTAATCCCTGTTCCATAGCAGAGAGGGATGAAGCCATGACTATCACCCAAATGATCTGAGTTAACCCCCACTTCATGGCACAGATGGATGAAGCCCTGACGGTCACTCAGATGGCACAGAGGGAGGAAGTCCTGACTATGATCCAGATGACCTAAGTTAACCCCTGCTCCATGGCACAGAGGGTTAGAGCCCTGTGACTCAGATAACCTGATTTAACCCCTTCTTTGCACAGAGGGATAAAGCCCTAACTATGACTCAGATTACCTTGGTTAACTCCTGCTCAGTGTCTCAGTGGAATGAAGTCCTGACTAGGACTCAGATGACCCAAGACAAATTAGCAGATTGGGCACCAAAGGAGCCTGGTAGTGGAGGATGGCCTTGGCTGTCCTAGGATGAGGAAGACAGTGGTCCTTATTGGTCAAAATCTCCCATGCAAGTAGAGGCTTGTATGTTCACAATGGCTGTAAGACTGAGGACATGGACTTGGTGATCCCCAGCAGGTGATGTCGTCTTTAAGAGAGCAAGTATGAGGAGGCAGGCAGATGCCACAGGGAGAGCATAAAATACCCCTTGGTGACATAAGTGTCTATGTCAATCACTAGGGCCAGGGTTAGAGCCATAAAGAGGCTTCATGCATGATGGTTCTGTGATCAGCTTTCACATAAGGAGTAAAGGAGGCCCAGTGGGAGCTTAAGCTTGATTGTCAGGGAGAGAAAGTTAAAATTTCCTTTGTTTTAATTGTATTAGTATAAGCACTTCAAAAGCTGTTTTCAGTCATGAAATTGCACAAAGTTCTCAACTTATTTCAACAAGTTGTTGACAATCCCAATATTTTATTAAACAACTTGATTAGATGTGATCACTTCCTGCTTTTGAAAATATTTATAAATTTCTGGTCCTGGTTATTTTTTCCTGTTTTTAGGTCTTCAGTTGTGCTTAGAAAAAGGCCTTTCCTCTGGTTATGCCACCATATTATATATACATTTACAGAATTTTATCCAGGATTGTCAAGCCTGATGCTTTTGCCTACTAGCAAGATCAAAGCTTTGATTTGTTCTAGAGATCTCGTAAGAAAACGTACCCAATGACAGTCTAGTACCACATGACAACTTTATTCACTCATCTATCAGAGATGGAAAACACTATATCATTTTCATGTTATTTGGAAGGCTTCCTAAACCTTTTCTTTTTCAAAACTTTACTTTACCCAGTACATTGTTTACCAAAATGCATTCTCCAGTGCAATAAAACCTTTTCTTTGTTCCATTGGCTAAAGAAACATTACAAAATGTCTATTTGTTCTGTGGCTGATATTATTCATGTGCTTTGGTACTTTAAGATGGAAAGCTCATTTGGGAGATTAATAAATAGTAATCTTAAGGTCAAACAACTTGCAGGCCATAGTTCAGATTGACCTGGCCTGCTGTTAAGGACCGAGATGTAGCTGCCAATTTGGAGGTCTGTACATTAATTTGGATTACATCTGCACTAGTGAAATATTATATTACAAATATGTGCACTTCATTTCAGACTAGCACAATCAATCATCTTTAAAATGCTACTAGAAAAAAATAAATGGTATCAAAAAGTGAAAAGTTAAAAATAATTTGGAATTGCTAGCAAGCATGGTTCATTTTGATATGTTTTATCCTTCTAAAATGTTCAGTTGTCTTTCTTCCATTTAAAGTATCTCTTTTCCTATCTTAGTTTTACAGCTTGTTCATAGATTCATATATAATTGACAAATTAGCTTGCAGACCATTACAAGCCTGGCCAATAAATAACACATTCATCAGTTGACTGCAACCATGAGGAGGGCAACTCAAGACAGACCAGAGGAGAATTTGAATTGCCCATCCAATTATCTAGGTCTATTTTGAAGGTAACAAGAGTACTGCTCTGCTTGACAAAGTTGTCACTGTGTTGTGTACTGTAGGTTTTCAGTTTTTGTGTGCTTGTATTATATTTTGATAATTTTAATCAAATGTATTTAAAAAGGAATTTGGGGGTTCTGCCAAGAATTCTGTTTTTGTTGAATGATGATCCATTATTTTTAACTCATTCTACTTTAACACAGTTTCTGGAAAATATTTCAACATACTAGAAACTGCGTTACCCAGATTTCTAAGTTGTAGCTAACTTCTGGTGTCAGAACATTGTTTTAAGTTGATATGATATGGATGGTAAAGTATTTTTAAATTAACTTCCTTCTGTGCCTTTTTAGACATACAAATAGCTATAGATTTTCTGAGCCTTCTTTTTTTATACTTTCAGGAGAGTGAAATAGTGTGATCTATTTTCCATTTTTATTTGCTGTATCCCATACTAGTGTAAAGTAGAACTCAGTTTTGGAAAAAATTTAAAAATATTTATCACAGTGTACAAATAATAAAATAATATTTATTCTTCTTCCCATTCTTAGAATTTCAGTGTGATTTTCCATAGTCTTAGCCATTTATATAGTAAATAAAGCCAATATACTAACTAAATAAAGCCAATATACTAACTGTTTAAAGCAATATAAATCCAATAAGGTTAGTCTGTGTCTTTCGGCTTTTCCTGGTTAGGGGTTGCCACAGCGGAACTCCGGTCCGCTAATGATTGGCAGTTGATTTTTTACGTGCTGAGTTTGCCAGCCCTGACGCACAACCTTCAATGAAGGTACGCCCCATTCACACATGTATCCACACAGAAGATGCTCTAGCTGAGAAACGAACAGCACAAAGTCTTGCTGTGAGGGGACAACGCTACTGCAGCACCACCACCGCAGTTATAAATCAAATAAGGTAATTTGGTAATTTGTAATACATCCAGTATATTTTATTGATGGTTTAATACATTAAAATCCTACAAGATAACTTTTAGTCCTTAACTTTTGCATTAAATAATTTATTTACTCGTAACTTTGAGAGAACAGTGTAGACTTATAAAATAGGTAGGCGAAGGAGTGTAGGAAAGGGTGGTAGCTTTGCCAGGTTAGTGCCTCTTCTAAAACTGCCAACAATACCTATGTCATGTCTGCAAGACCATTACAAATATTCCTGGGAGGACATATAGACTTTACACAAAAGGCTGGCCTTATGAGATCTAAACTGCAGAACCAAATGCTACAAGGCAGCAAAGCTAATCAATTCACTATTGTGCCACCCATTTAGCAAGAGATATTATTTAATATTTGATAACCACATAAATGGACTGATGCTATGAGAACCTGACCAGAGGCAAATAAGAAATATAACAGAAAAATGCATAAAAGATAGATAAACACTGTTAGAAACAGCTAAATACAAGCTGTAATGTGTTCCTTCTATTAGAAAAGGAAGGCTGATACAGTTTCTTACTATATTTTCATACTTCATTCCTCGCTTAAAAATGGTGTATCCTGCCCAAAGATATACTGTAAGGACATATGATGTCATGCACCTTTTTTGATTTCACACAAAAAAATCAGCTGCTGAACTCTTGACTTCTATTACCCTTTATGAAAGGAATGCAATAGTGGTATTTTTTTTAAGAATGCGGGTTGAATTTCAAAACATTTTCTACTTTTCTTAATATTTCCCATAATTTTGTATAATGATATAGCTGCTGTGATGGGACTGTTAATTTACAGAAATAAACAAGTAGTGCCACATCCACACAGTTCTGGGTTGGTCATAATCAGAGTTAATGCACTTTTTCTTGGAAACTGAAGGGTAGTGCTATAAAGTACAGAATGATTTTTTTGTGAGCATTGTCTCAGAAATGTCAGAATTCAGCATGGGTTTTGACAACTAGGTAACATAATTACAAGTAACAATGCAGTATAGTATAAAGATGTTATCTCACACTCTGCAATGCATTAAGGCACAGACCTATTCTTAAAAGCATAACACCATACATTTGTATTAAAAGGACAATGTTATTTTATACATACGCACAATATATAGATACAATTTAGTAGCTTTAATTCACCTTCCAGCACAGACACTTGGGTGTAAAACACACCTTAGAATGTCATTTTGTCCATAAGGACTTAAAAGCATTAAAAGCAAATCAATATGGCAGTTGGCCACATTACAGTGATGGTTCAGAGAATTTTTGTGGTAGCATCTTTACAATGAAAAATAACTCCCATTCAGAGGATATCCCTCTCTCTCTCCCTATTTATTTATCATTGTCTCATCATTAAGTGAATGCTCAAAACAGCACAAGCTTTTTAGATTGTAAATAAATTGTACAATTATAAAGCTATATATACTAACTCGAAGATCATTCAACAGCTGGGTAAAAGCTTATTCCCAGACACCACTGTAATGTGATCTCACACAGAAAGAAAGCAGCTACTAAGCTGGGAACAAAATGTTTGTGTTGATAAAACATATATACATGTGCACACAGAAATACACACATACGCACACACACACACGCACACACGCACACATGCACACATGTGCACACATGCACACACACACACACACACACCTGAGGACGTTTTTCATGATTACAGCTCACTGAGTTTTAAAAGGCTGCCATGTTTTGTAGATCAGAATTGCAGTTTAGTGGTGACTAGGAGTCTATATATCACTGTTGTACAATCCCAGAGTTATTATATTTAGGGATGCAGGGGAGTGGGGCATGCAGGGAGTCTTTCCTCCTTGTTTAAACACCACAAAAACACATTTGTATCCTGCATGAAATCACAGTACAACATATCTTGGCAAAATATATAATTTCTTGCCTGTATGGGATTACAAAAACAGTGCAGTAAAGATATTTTTCTTTATCCTTTATTGACTGGGTTAGTTCCACTAGGCTTCTGGCCTCTTTGCAGGGGAGACCCAGGGTGGTATTTATACTTTGGCCAGGGCATTGGGAAACTTCTCCTACTCTTGTTGTTCACGTGTTGGTTCCCATTCCTGGTGCACTAGTAGCTAGGAGAAACTATGCAATGGAAAAGCAAGAGAACAGAGAATTAATCAATCAGTCATGTTGTGGATGTTGATTTTGGCAGATAAGGTACAGAAAGAAGTTTTCCAAAGTTGTTGGATCTGGTAATGAGGATAGTGTGAAGACCGTGCCCTGGCCCAGCAATCAAGGAGCCTCAATCCTCACCACTACCACCAGGGAGGTTGTCTCCTAGAAGAGGAAATGATATCTAATACACACAGTAAAGTACAATTTACCTTAAGTGCACACAGAGATCACAGTCAGTCTGGGGCTGGTTGCTCCCTTGCTCACCAGGTTCCCAATAAAACTCCCCACTGACACAGCTATAGGGTCCAGGTCTCAGCCTAACTGGGCAAGCTAAAACCTCCAGTACCCTCTCTGTCCAACCAGTGCTTCATGACCCTGCCAAGTAGCTAACACAACACACACACACTTTGAGATAAGTATTTATACACTTTGCAGACTGTAGTATAGGGCAGGTAATGTTGTTAGTGACCTGTAGGGGCGCTGTGGGCTGACAACAGGTTAGTTTTGGTTCTGGTATTCTCTGTTCACCCAGTAGTTCCGGTGTACGCTTCTATGTGGAAGATGTGAACATGTAGCATGTTGGTGGCACCTGTTTTTCTTATATAAAAATCCCTACATTTCAAGAACCGTTTGGTCTCCTTATTTACAAGGATATCACATATTGGCGACGAGGAAACGGGAGAACTCAGAGTCCGCTGAGAGTGACGACGGCGGGTGAGTTTTTTTTTTCTGAAGACGGCGGGGTGCAGTTAATGTCGGACGATGAAGAGACTGTGGCTGCCGGAGTTATGGCTGTTTCCATGTTAGGGTCGCTGGTTGCATACGACTGTCAGACACAGACCTGGGAGGAGTATTGTGAAGTGTTGGAACACTTTTTTGAAGCAAACCAGATAACGGACGCTGGCCGGAAGCGAGCCATATTGTTGAGCTCTGTGGGCAGCAAGACGTACAGTCTGATGAGGAACTTATTGAGTCCTGATAAGCCGGGGGATAAATCGTTCACGGAGTTGACGAGCTTGCTTCAGTCACATTATAACCCGAAGCCGAGTGAAATAGTCCAAAGATTCAAGTTTAATTCAAGGACAAGAGTGGCTAATGAAACGGTAACGGAGTATGTTGCAGTGCTGAGAGAGCTGGCGCAACACTGTAACTATGGTGACAGACTGACAGAAATGCTACGTGATAGGCTCGTATGTGGCATTGCAGATGACCGCATACAACGAAGATTGTTAGCGGAGCCTGAGTTGTCGTTTGAAAAGGCCTTAAAGCTGGCACAGGCCATCGAGACAGCGAATAAAGACATTCGTGATTTACAACCAAGAACAATCGAGGGGGTTGGGAGCAGGAGTGCTACCCCACTGCCAGTGCATAAAGTGGTGATGGAGCATAAACAACAAGGGAAGTCTGGTCAGTTTTCCTGTTACAGGTGTGGCGGTGAACATCTGTCACGGAACTGTCGTTTCTTAAATGAAAAATGTCATGCTTGTGGAAAAAAGGGCCATGTGAAGAAAATGTGCAGGTCGACGCTCTCTAGGGACCAGCAGAGGAAGGGGGAGGAAAAGAGCAGCATAAAGGACAGAAAGGGAAACCGGAAAATAAAACAACAGTATGCACACCACATGCATGAAGCTACAGACCAACAAACCAGTGAAGAAGAGGAAGTGTTTACTATGCTTAACATGAAAGAGTCAAGGATGGAAAGAGTCGATCCCATTACAGCACAGTTGGACTTAAATGGTAAAATGGTCCATTTTGAAGTGGATACTGGATGTAGTGTGACAGTTCTGTCAAAGGCTGAATATGGGAAGTTATGGCAAGAAAATGAAGCTCAGGAGTTGCAGGACTGTTCAGTGACCTTGAAAACATATACAGGTGAAAATGTCCCCACCCTAGGGATGACAAAAGTAACTGTAACACACAAAGACAAAGTCAAACAGTTGCCAGTCATGGTGGTGGCAGGTAGCGGACCAAACCTGTTAGGCCGGGCGTGGCTAAAGGAGCTGGAAATGGGCTGTCTACAGCTCCATAAAATAGAACAGCATCTGCTGACCTTGCAAGATGTGCTGGAGAACAATGAAGAAGTGTTCAAAGAGGAACTGGGTACCTGGAGGGGTCCACCAGCCAAGATACACGTCAAAGAAAACGCAACGCCAAGATTTTACAAACCAAGACCCGTACCATACGCAATGAAAAAGAAAGTGGAGACTGAGCTGGAGCGACTCACAAAGCAAGGTATGATTGAACCAGTAAAGTTTTCGGAGTGGGCGGCACCCATTGTTCCAGTATTAAAGCCAGATGATACTGTACGCATATGTGGTGACTACAAGCTAACCGTTAATCAAGTCTCAAAGCTGGAGCAGTATCCAATACCAAAGTTGGAGGATTTATTTGAAAAGCTGTCTGGAGGTGAAAAGTTTAGCAAACTGGACCTCAGTCATGCATATCAACAAGTCGTTCTGGATGAAGGGTCAAAGTCATATGTCACCCTTAACACACACAAAGGTTTGTTCCAAGTTAATCGTTTACCCTTTGGTGTTTCCTCTAGTCCAGCTATTTTCCAGAGAATAATGGAGGGACTGGTGGCAGGAATCCCAAATGTGGCTGTCTATTTGGACGACATCCTGCTGACGGGTAGGAACAACCGCGAGCATCTGGAGACTTTGAACGAGGTGCTGAGGAGACTGCGAGGCTGGTCTGCGGGTGAAGCGGAGTAAATGTGCTTTCATGGAAAAGGAAGCAGAGTTCCTGGGTTACAAGGTGGATGCATCGGGCCTACACCCCCTGCCAAACAAGGTAAAAGCCATACGACAGGCACCTGCACCCACAAATGTTACAGAACTGAAGGCCTACTTAGGCTTACTCAACTACTATAACAGGTTCCTACCAAACCTGTCAACGCTGTTAGCTCCTTTACATAAACTATTAAGGAAGGAGACCGTGTGGACGTGGCAGGAGGAACAGGACAGAGCGTTTGAGCAGTCCAAGGAGCTAATTCAGTCCTCCGAGGTGTTGGTGCACTACGATACTCACAAGGACTTAATTCTGTCATGTGATGCATCACCTTATGGGCTAGGGGCCGTGTTGGCACACCGCATGCCAGATGGACAAGAAAGACCCATCGGGTTCATGTCACGAACCTTAACCCCAGCAGAGTCAAACTATTCCCAGCTAGACAAAGAGGGTTTGGCTGTAATTTTTGGAATTAAGCGCTTCCATAAATACCTCTATGGCAGGAAGTTTATTGTTTGCACCGATCATAAGCCATTGTTGTCGCTGTTCAACGAGATGAAAGCAGTGCCTCAGATGGGTTCTCCCCGCATTCAGAGATGGGCTGTAACATTGAGAGCTTATGAATATGAGATTGTTTATAAGCCCGGGAAACACCATAGCAATGCGGACGCGCTGAGCCGCCTACCTCTACCTGGGCATCTCAAGGAGGAGGAAACGGAGGACCGAGTTCTGATGATGGAGGACATCACGTTGGTGTCAGCGAGGGAACTGAGCGGATGGACACGCAAAGACCCTGTGCTGTCCAGAGTGTTTCAGTTGGTCCAGCAAGGCTGGACAACACAACAAACTGATCCAGTTTTTCAGCCCTCTGTGGTGAGAAAAACAGAGCTGAGTGTGCAAGATGGATGTGTGTTGTGGGGGGCACGAGTGATAATCCCTCCCCCAGGAAGAAGTGCACTTTTACAACAGCTGCACCAGGGTCATGTGGGCATCACCAGAATGAAGGCCTTAGCACGAAGTTATTTCTGGTGGCCCAAGTTGGACCACGACATTGATGTCGCTGTGAAAGAGTGTAACACCTGTCAACAACATCGCAACTCACCTGTGGCTGCACCACTACACCCATGGGAGTGGCCGAGTAAACCATGGCAGAGACTTCATATAGACTATGCAGGTCCTTTTATGGGGTCAATGTTTTTGATAATAATGGATGCTCATTCTAAATGGATGGATGCCTACCCCGTCAAAACAGCCACTTCCACCACTACCATCGAATGCCTGAGGAAAAGTTTCAGTAGCCAAGGACTACCAGAGACTATTGTATCAGATAATGCTTCATGTTTCATGAGTGTGGAGTTCAAGGATTTTCTGAAAATAAATGGCATCGTACACGTCACGTCGGCACCATGCCATGCTGCTTCAAATGGCTGTGCTGAAAGGGCTGTCCAGACCTTCAAATCAATGATGAAAAAGGCCAGAGAAGGAAGTATGGCAGCAAAAGTGTCACGGGTGTCGTTCAACTACCGCATTACACCCCAGTCTACGACAGGATTGTCACCTGCAGAGATGTTGCAAGGACGGAGACTGAGGTCAACATTGGATCTGGTGCATCCAAACCTCAGAGCTAAGGTGGAGAGGAAACAGTGGGGGCAAAAAGAACATCATGACCGACGACGGCGAGAGAGAAGTTTCCACGTGGGAGATGCAGTGATGACTCGAAACTTCAGCTATGGACCTAAATGGATTCCAGGATTCGTTGCCAAGAGCACGGGTCCACTGTCGTACAAGGTGATGTTGAAAGGAGGTTTCTTGGTGAGGAGACATGTGGACCAGATTCTGCGGAGCGAACAGAAGAAGGACTTCATGGAACTGCAAGCCTCGGAAATACCATTAGTTTCTGGAGAAGTGCTCGCAGCTGCAGGAGGATCCCCGATCCTGGTGCCAGAGAAAGACAGCATGGACTCGAAAGGAGAGGTTCCAGAGGGACCAACCTTTTCAGGGATGGACACACCTGTACCAGAAGTGGTAAACGTGACACCTGAGTCACCTAGTGTGGTTCCATTGCGACGTTCTAAACGTGTACTGGTTAAACCTAGTTACTTGAAGGACTATAAGTGTTAAAAGTGCCTGTATAGGTTACAAGGGCAACATAACTTGATTGGAAGGTAACAGTTTAAGATTTAGCCGGTTAGTTAGAAATTAAGTGACTGGGTGGATTTTTTTTTGTTTCTCTCGTTTCTCTTATTTAGGTTGAGGATGTCAAAGCTTAAGAGGGGAGGAATGTAGTATAGGGCAGGTAATGTTGTTAGTGACCTGTAGGGGCGCTGTGGGCTGACAACAGGTTAGTTTTGGTTCTGGTATTCTCTGTTCACCCAGTAGTTCCGGTGTACGCTTCTATGTGGAAGATGTGAACATGTAGCATGTTGGTGGCACCTGTTTTTCTTATATAAAAATCGCTACATTTCAAGAACCGTTTGGTCTCCTTATTTACAAGGATATCACACAGACACTCCTGGGAAAGGCTGACACAGATTGTCCAGCTGTGCCCCTTTACCCAGACTATACGGTAGTAATTATTGCCACCACCCAGTTAATAATATCAGCTACTAAAAGGCCCTTAAAAGGGTGTCCAGTTATTACTGTGCAATATTATTATCCAATGGTAGTATGACTAACAGTCAAGGCTTACTTTAGAGTGACCTATTACAATAACCTCTATAAATATGCAATGTATTCTAGAGGTTATCTCTACACAAACCAGCCACAGGTAGAAGGTTTTAAAAATATTTAATAATAAATAATTAAAACACAAGACAAAACTACTACACCACAGAGATATCTAAGAGTTCAGAGATCACACAGAAACTTAAAATAATACAGTAGAACAGGTCTGATTTCAAAGAAAAATACCTAATTAATCTTTACTAGCTTTAACTATTCCTACAAGAAATATTAGTGCTAAAAACTTACATGCACAAGGCAGAGTGCTGATAAGTGGATATCCAAGATCAAAATGCTTTCTAAGTCTCTCTCTGAGACACAGTTTATAAAACATCACTAACAAACATGTCTCTGGGTCCTCCCCAGATTACATCATTTGTGACACTTAGGTTTTCCCAGTATTCATACTGCATCATCTAAACACCTGGTCTGAGTTCCCAGGCTAATAGAAACTCCATTATTTAGCAAGCTAACACTTGCACAGGAGAATACAACACTAAAAGGCATTTCACATATACACTCTAGCAATTAGTCCTTAGTTAACACAATAGACAGAATGTCTTCAGCCAGCCTGACCAGAACCAACTTTAAAGATCAAAGAATGTCATAAAATCATTTCAATTTCAAAAGACAGATTTGAAAGGCTTGACTTAGTTTTTCTTTACAGCAAGGGGCAATGTTATAACAATCTTGAAGTTCACATTTTACAGTGTTTTTCTTTCAGTTAAAAACACACACCTGTATTTTACATTTATTTAGACAAATGATAGAATTATGTATTAAATTCTATTTGACTAGTCTGGCAGCCTTCACCTGCCTTTGTCTAATCTTCACATATCTTCCCCCCCCCCGGGGAACTCAAGCAAGTTTTTCAATTGCCCCTTGAGAAACGTCGTTTGAGAGTGCAAGGTCTATCAGGGTGTACGTCACCCCATTCCCTGTCTTGAGAGCCCATCTGCATTGGCATTGCTACTCCCAATGCAGTGCTGCACTGACATATCATATGCTTGCAACCCCAGTCTCAATCTTAGCAACTTGGCATTTTGCTGACTGGCTCTGTTTAACCATGTTAGAGGGTTGTGATCTGTCATCGCAATGAATTTTCTTCCATACAGATAGGGCTGAAGTTTTTGTAGTGCCAACACTATGGCTAGACATTCCTTTTCTACCGCTGCATAGCATTCCTCCCTGGGTTGGAGCCTATGACTGAGGTAAACCACTGAGTGCTCCTCTCTCTCTCTGAAGAAATCTGGCTAAGTACAGCCCCCACCCCATAGTTTGAAGCATCCATCTGCACAACAAAGTCTTTGCTGTAGTCTGGACTGGCTAACATAGGGGTTCCTCCCAAAGCTTCCTTAAGCTTCTGAAATGCCTGCTCACATGCTGGGGTCCACACTAAGTTATCTGGCCTGTTCTTCCTTGTCAGGTCTGTGAGGGGAGCAGCTATGGTACTATAACTAGGAATGAACTTTCTGTAGTACCCTGCTGTCCCCAAAAATGCCCTCACCTGCTTTTTGGTAACAGATGCAGGCCATGCCTGAATAACTTCCACTTTGGCAGGTTCTGGCCTTATCTTACCACTCCCCACTCTATGTCCTAGGTAGTAGACCTCTGCCATACCCACCTGACATTTGCTCGGCTTAATGGTCAATCCTGCCCTCTGTAGTCTGCCCAGCACCTCCCTGACAAGCTGAAGGTGCTCTTGCCAGGAATGGCTGTAGATAGCAATAACATCCATGTAAGCAAGGGCAAACCCTCCTGCTCCTGCTAAGATATGATCTACCAGCCTCTGGAAAGTCATTGGGGCATTCTTCATCCCAAAGGGCATCTTTGTGAACTCATAAAAGCCAAAAGGAGTCACAAAGGCTGACTTCTCTCTAGCACTGGGAGTCAAGGGCACCTGCCAGTAACATTTGGTAATATTAATGGTTGTAAGATACTTAGCCCCACCCAGCTGCTCTAGGCCCTCATCTGTCCTAGGCATGGGGTAAGCATCTGACTCTGTATGACTATTTAAGTTCCTGAAATCCACACAGAACCTGGTGCTGCCATCCTTCTTTGGCACCAACACCACTGGTGAGGCCCTGGGACTGTTGGACTCTTGAATCATCCCTAGTTCCAACATCTCCTGTGCCTCCTCCTTCAGAGTTTGTTTGACTCTCTCAGGTACCCCATAAGGGGCCTGCCTGATAGGCCTTTGGGGTCCTGTATCCACCTGGTGCTGCACCAGGTGGGTGCTCCCTGGTTTCCCATTGAACATGACCCCAAACTCCTGCAACACTGTTCGGATTTCTTGAACCTGGGTAGGAGATAGCTGCTGGGACATTGCTACCCCTTCCACCGAGGTGTCAGCCTGAGCCTCACTGAGGAGATCAGTCCCCACATCTCTCTCAGACTCCTCCTGCAATCCACTGCAAATGCTCTGCACAAGGGCCTCCCTATCATGGTAAGGTTTCATCATGTTAACATGGTACATTTTGTGCCCCTGCCATCTGCCTAGCACTTCCACCATGTAGTTAACATCACGTACCTTTCTTACCACCTTGTAGGGTCTCTCCCAAGCTGCTTGCAACTTGTTGTATCTGACAGGAATGAGAGCCATCACCTGCTGCCCTACGGCATACTCTCTAGCTTGAGCATTCCTTGTCATACCACACCTTTTTCTGTTGTTGGGCTTCTGCCAGGTTCTCCAGGGCCAGGCCCATGAGTTCCCTGAGCCTTGTCCTGAGATTCAGAACATATGCCTCAACAGACTCCTTGTGAGACTCACACTCACCTTCCCACTCATCTCGGATTAAATCTAGAGGACCCCTCACCCTATGCCCATACAGCAACTCAAAGGGTGAAAAACCTGTGGATTCCTGGGGAACATCTCTTTAAGCAAACAACAGATGGGGCAAATATTTGTCCCACTCCCTCTTAAACTGATCTGCAAATGCCCGTAGCATGGACTTGATTGTAGAGTTTAACCTTTCTACAAGACCATTATTTTGGGGATGGTAGGAGGTGGTCTTCATGTGCTTCACCCCACTGGTCTACCACAGACAAGCCAGCAGGTCTGACATACAATTGGCACCTCTGTCAGACAATATTTCCTTTGGGAAAATCTCTAGCAAAGCATTTGCCACCTTCTCTGGCTCAGTGGAGGACAAAGCCACTGCCACAGGGTATCGTGTAGCATAATCTACAATCACTAGGATATACTTTTCCCCTGCGGAACTTGGGGTACTCAGAGGACCCACAATATCCATAGCTACCCTCTGAAATGGCTCCTCAATCACAGGCAAAGGCATCAAAGGAGCTCTCACCTTGTCTCCTGCCTTGTCTACATTTTGGCACTGCTCACAGGTCATGCAGTACCTTGTTACATCTCTGAAATTCCAGGCCAATAGAAGTTTTGCATAACATGCCTCTTTGTACGTTGTATGCCCATATGACCTGCAAAGGGAATATCATGGGCTAAGGCTAGAAGCGCCAGATGGTAAGCTCTAGGTGCTAGTAACTGCTGTACTCTCTCACCTTCTAGCTCTCCCTCAGGGGTCCACTCTCTGTACAGTAACCCTTTGTTCCAGTATACAGATTCCCCCTTCCCTTGAGTATCAGGTGCCTCCCTAGCTATCTGCCTCAGGCCTTGCAACGTAGGGTCTGAGAGCTGAGCCTGTCTCAAGTTTCTCCTTGTAACCCTTCCCAGCTTCCCTTCCACAGGAATTCTGGCATCCTCTGACAGCGGTGCCTCACTGTCAGCCTAGGTACTACTACTCACCTCTACCTTTGCAGTTACCCTGTCCAAGGGAACATCAGTACCCACAAGCAGCTGTGGCTCACATTCAGTCTCACTGCTACAGCGTAGCTCACTCCCTGAAGTGACCACCTCAGCAGTCCTGGCTGCAAGTATGCAGTCTGTCTGGGTCTCCCCCATGCTACCAGACCCACATGCTTGTCTCCTAGCCTCACTGCATGTAACTGCATAAGTACATAGTACTGCCTCATTCAAATCCTTCCCTCTTAGGACATCTGTAGGATGGTAGTTCCATACCCCGGTTGTCTCAAGACAACCCATTATTGGCATTTTGTCTTTCCCACTTACTGGCTCCCTCACCTTTGGTTCCTCACCTTGCCTTCATGGACACCTGTATGCCACATGGCCCCACTGTTTGCATTCAAAACATTTAACCATAGCTCCTGGATGTGTATCTGGACTAGTGGCTTCCCCTGCTACTGGCGGATTCTTTTGGGGCAATCTGTGCTGCCCACCATGGGTTCCTTTAGTCCCATGAGTAGTACTGGGGGTCCCTTTCCTGTGCAGGGCTGCCCTGCTTGGTAGGTATAGGTCTCCCTTCTTCCCCAACTCCTCTAAAGTAGCACACTGTTTATCAGCTAACCAGATCCTCATGTCCTCAGGCAAAGTGCTAAGGGCTTGTTCCCTTACTGAAAGGTCTGCCAGCCCTTCAAAAGTGGTGACCTGACATCCACTCACCCAGCTATGAAAATAAGTGCTCAGTTCAACAACATATTCACACACATTGTTATTTGCCTTGCATCTATGCTCATGAAACTTTTTCCTATACATTTCGGGTGTTAGCTTAAATTTAAAACATTCTAACAAATGTCTTTTTACAGTAGTATAATCAAAACAGTCAGTGCCATGCATTTTTGCTAAAGAAGTTACAGCTTTACCATGGAGTAAGGGGGTCAGGAACCGTACACAGAGCCTATGGTCAACTTCATACTGTTTACATACCCGCTCAAACATATGAATGAAGCTATCAAAATTATCCTCCTCTTTAAACTGTGGAAGAAATTTACTGACCTTTTGTGCTTCTGGGGTCCAGTTACTCCCTTCCCCATTACCTCCATGACTCTGGCGAAGAGTCAGCATTTCCCGCTCATGCCTCCTCTGCTGTTCATTTTCTTCAGCTTCTAGACTCCTCATTCTCTCAGCTGCTTCTAGTTCCATATGCCTGGCCTCCAGCTCAAGTCTCCTTAGCTCCAGCTGGATTTTTAAGTCCACTGCAGAAAAGTTGAGCTGTCCATTCTATGAGAATATTGTATCTCCACTGTCAGTCTGATTGTCCTCCAGGCTGCTGTTTTCTGATACAGCTGTAACCAAGGCTGCCATCAGGTCTGCTTTAGTCAGGTTTCCATGCACTAGTCCCCTAGCCTGGCACATCTCCGCCAGCTGGCTCCTTGTCATCTTTCCATACTCTTCTGCTGACATGCTGCCTGCTCACTCTGACTAACACTAAGCTAACAAAAGAAATAAAACAATTGTGATCTGAACTCTGAGTATACCCTGCGTGGCTGTTTTAGAGTACAAAACACTTTTAGAGATCACAGTACATAAGCTACAGGAATTCGCTCTACCCCACACCACTACAAGTCAATTGGTATGTAAAGTAGATCCCACCACTGCCAAACACTTGTGATGACCATGCCCTGGCCCAGCAATCAAGGAGCCTCAATCTTCTCCACTAACACCAGGGAGGTCGTCTCTTAGAAGAAGAAGAAAGGATATCTAATACACACAGTAAAGTACAATTTCCCTTAAGTGCACACAGAGATCTCAGTCAGTCTGGGGCTGGTTGCTCCTTTGCTCACCAGGTCACCAATAAGACACCCCACTGGCACAGCTATAGGGTCCAGGTCTCAGTCTAACTGGGGAAAGCTAAAACCTCCAGTACCCTCTCTATCCAACCAGTGCTTCATGACAGATTGTCCAGCTGTGCCCCTTTACCCAGACTATACAGTAGTAATTACTGCCACCACCCAGTTAATAATATCAGCTACTAAAAGGTCCTTAAAAAGGTGTCCAATTATTAATGTGCAATATTATTATCCAATGGTAGTATGACTGTCAAGACTTACTTTAGAGTGGCCTATTACAATAACCTCTATAAATATGCAATGTACTCTAGAGCTTATCTCTACACAAACCAGCCACAGGTAGAAGGTTTTAAAAATATTTAATAATAAATAATTAAAACACAAGACAAAAATACTACACCACAGAGATATTTAAGAGTTCAGAGATCACACAGAAACTTAAAATAATACAGAAGGACCGGTCTGATTTCAAAGAAAAATACCTAATTAATCTTTAATATCTTTAACTATTCCTACAAGAAATCACAGTGCTAAAAACTTACATGTGAGCACAAGGCAGAGTGCTGATAAGTGGATATCCAAGATCAAAATGCTTTCTAAGTCTCTTTCCCTGAGACACAGTTTATAAAACATCACTAACAAACATGTTTCTGGGTCCTCCCCAAATTACATAATTTTTGACACTTAGGTTTTCCCAGTATTCATATTGCATCATCTTAACTCCTGGTCTGAGTTCCCAGGCTAATAGAAACTCCATTATTTAGCAAGCTAACACCTGCACAGGAGAATACAACACTAAAAGGCATTTCACATATACACTCTAGCAATTAGTCCTTAGTTAACACAATAGACAGAATGTCTTCAGCCAGCCTGACCGCAACCAACTTTAAAGATCAAAGAATGTCATAAAATCATTTCAATTTCAAAAGACACATTTGAAAGGCTTGACTTAGTTTTTCTTTACAGCAAGGGGCAATGTTGTATCTTGAAGTTCACATTTTACAGTGTTTTTCTTTCATTTAAAAACACATGCCTGTATTTTACATTTATTTATACAAACGATAGAATTATGTATTAAATTCTATTTGACTAGGCTGGCAACCTTCACCTGCCTTTGTCCAATCTTCACAGATAGTAGAAATGCACAGCATTTAGCTGAGTTGAGTAAAGAAGGGGAAAAGATAAAACTACAAATTATTGAAGTATTGTCTGGAGGACTGGAAGAGGATTTTAGTGGCTATGATTAACCAGGAAGATCCAGTGGAGGAGTCAGCAATTTTATGGTCAGAAATGATTGATAGGTTTTTGGTAATGAGAAGAAGATAACCAGGTTGTAAGGTATGAGTTATTGGCAGCAAATATATTCAGAGGTGACTAAAAAGTAATAGAAAATAAGAAAGTTGTGAAAGTGGCAAGTCTAAATTAAAAAAAAAGGCCAGTGGTAAGAGTTATAACTATAAATAATATAGTCATTGATATATTTTATGTATGGAACAAGTTATTTGGACCACTGGAATTTAAAGAGGCAGGTGTTAGATCATTTATTCATATGAATTGCATTTTTTTGTGATAAAACTTTTGAAAATGAGAGTCTTTTGGAATCAACTGAATTAAAGAAAAATATCTTTCATGGGACAATTTCATTATTATTGGGCAGAACATAGCTTTAATAAAAAATATTTTTGTATAATATAGGAATGATAAAGTGGAAGAGACAGATATAAAATGTGTTTAAAAAATTCTGTGAAAATGTGAATAATTTTACAAAGGTGAAAGACAGGAAATTGTGGAATGGCAGATGGGAAGGAGGTTATTTAAAAATTGTAAATAATAAAAAAAGACCTCTACCTAGTATTATTTTTGTGAATGGTTTTAGGGTTACTTAAGAAATTCTGGTAATCCCAAACCATGTTTTTTTATTCTGTGGGATTATTCTCATTTTATTCAATTGTGTGATGAAATACACTGTACTTGAGCAGGGAAAGGGGTCATATCGCTAAGAAATGTAAACCTTTGTTCCAACATGTAAAGGTGAGGGCATTTTGGATTGATTATGAAGAAAATGTTGAGAGGAATAATAATTTTGATTTTGAGGGAGAAAGTCAAAATAATATATAGAAGAAGATATTTATGTATGAGAAGGGGGGTAAAGATAGGGGCACGAGAAGTACAAACTGAAACAAAAAAAATGTTTTATTTATTGAAACATGAAAAAATATTTCTGATTATTTAAGATGTAACAGAAGACTAAGAGATAAGTTTTAATATGTGAGAGTTAGAATCTGAAAGACAGTAAGTAATATGCACTTGACTTGTAGAACAGGACAGATAAAATTGAGATCAATTAGTTTTTCATTTAAAAATTTAAAAGTGGCTGAGGGGACATTATATTTTGTGTTTTTTTTTAGTTTATTTTGCTATTTGGTTGGAAATAAAAACAATAATATAATTGTAGAAGGTAAGGGAATAAAACATTTAGAGGAGATTTTTCTTGAGAGAAGAGAGGTTCAACAAAAGAATATTTTGGAAAGAACATATTGCAATGGCAGATTTTTATGATACATGGACAGAATGATGGTTGAGTTTAAAAAAAATACAAAGAACTTCTGTCAGAATTACAGTTATATGATTAGCAAAATAGAAAGAGTTCTTGCAACTATTTAGAGGAGACTATTTCAAAAAAGAGCATGAATTATATTAAGAAAATCAAAGAAAAATAAAATTATTGTTTAAGTAAAGATATTTGTTAAAGGGAAAGAAAGAGAAAGTGTCACCATGTTTGAGAAATAATGTTAAAGAATAAAGTTTTATAAAAAGAATAAAAATGGGAAAGTAATAACAAAGGCAGATATTATTAGTCTGGGAAGGGATTATGTTGTCAAAATGTATGAGAGAAGAAAGAAGGTTGAAAATATTGACTAGGAAGTATAAGAAATTCTGTAGAATCACTGGAATTAATAGAAAAACCTATACTAATGAATGAATTGAATAATGTACATAAAGTTAATGAAGATTCAGTTTAAGGTATAAATGAATTAGGGTATGATGTATATAAAAATGGAAGCATGACAAAAGTTTTTTTTCTTAAAGCGCTAAATGAATGGTTAAAAGAAGGTACTAAAGTAAGGATATAAGTGAGAGAGTAATACAATGTATTTGGAAGAAGTGAAATTAAGAAAATATCACTTACTGGACACAGATTAATTAATGTAGATTATAATTTATGCAAATAATAAAAATAGGCTTGAACATATATTAAAGGACATTATGTTACCATGAATGTATGCAGAAAAGGGTAAAAAGAAAAACATTTATTATTTGTAGTTAAAGAAATGTTAATAAAACCTTTGACAGAATAGAACACAATTGTCTATGGAGTATATTAGAAAGTTTTGGATTAAAAGAGAAATATTTAAGACTGATTAAAACTGCATATGAAGCAGCAGAGGAACAAATATTAGTGAATGGATGGTTAAGAAAGAGTGTGAAGGTAGAAAGGGGTATAAGCCAGGGCAGCCCATTGAGTAGTATTTTATTCTCTTTGTTCATGATGGCTTTGGCTGGGAAAACGAGCAGAAGATTGTATGGGTTTCAATACAAAATGGTAGGAAAAGTTAATACGACAATTTTAATGACATACAAAGATGATATTATTATGAAAGTTAAAATGCAAAAAAGATGAGAGAGGGTCTGGTTAGTTTGAAATATGTATTAACGAATGTTGGTTTAAATTTAATTGAAGAAAAAGGCAGAGTTTTATGTGGAAAAATAGAAAATGAAGGTGTAAAATTTAGTGTAATGCAAATTTCTATATTAGGAATTGAGTTTGGTGGTGCAAAAATAAACATGAAATAATAAAAGAGCAATGGACACAGATATTGGAAAATTTAAAAGCAACAGCAACTGAGTGGAAGGCATTTAATATGTCTTTTAAAGGAAGGTTTAATTAATTCAGAGACTATGAGTAAATAGGTTATTTGGCTTGAATTTATATGATTCCAGAAGAACATAAAATATATGTTACAGATTATATTTAGTATTTGGAGGTTCAAGATTGAGCATAAAAGATATGTTACAGATTATATTTAGTATTTGGAGGTTTAAGATTGAACTCCATTAAGAGAGCTTTGATTTCCATGCCTGAAGAAAAGGGAGGTATTAGATTAATATATCTAGCTGCACAGGATGGCGCAGTGGTGCAGCGGTAGAATTGTTGCCTCACAGCAAGAGGTTTTTCGGTTTGATTCTCAGCTGGGGTGCCTTCTGTGTGGAATCTGCATGTCCTCTCTGCATTTGTGTGGGTTTCCTCTGGGTGCTCTGGTTTCCTCCCATGTTACAAAGACATGCATCTGGAGCATTTCTCCCCGGGCCTCCGCGGAAATTAGCTTTATTCCAAGTCAGACTTTCCCAGTTAACAAATGTTAAATAAATAAATAAAATATCCAGTTGTACTTGGAGCATCTTTGAATTTATATTAGTTGTTAAGAACAAAAATTGAGAAGTCAGAAGATATTGTGGATAAATAACAATTAAATATGAATTTGTGAAAAGCAGATATAGGTAAGATAAGAAATTAGATGAAAGAATATTAAAATAAGAAATTATCAAAATAAGTTGATTAAATGGAAAACTAAGTTAGATAAGGTAGAAATGAATGAATGAGATTGGTATGAAAAAATAATGCAGAATTTTTATTGTGTTGATCCATGGAGGAACTCTGATAATGGTATAGTTAATGCGATTAAACTAGGAAAATAAGATCCAAAAATATTACGTGTCAGGATTTTTTTATAAAGATTATTATCTACAAATAAGCTCCTAGTAAAAGGAATGATGTTGCATAAAATACTATCAGTAAGATTGTGCATGTTTTGTAAACCAGAAAAGATGGGTAGTCATACCTTATTAAAATGAGAAAGTATACAAATTTGGAAAATAGTTTGTAAGGCGGGAGTTTTGGAAGAAACTAAAGGATGTTGAAAATAGTAGTAATATGGATATGATTTTGTATAGTTACATTTAAATAGTGGCTAAAAACTGTTTGGTATTGTATGGATTATCTAGTTAGCTAGAACAAATGAGATCTTGTTCAATAAGAAATGGACTTTATCAGATATTCTATGAAATATTAGATTATGGATGTGGAAAAAGTATGGGGTAGTTTAAAACTATAAGAAAATGAATGATGCTCTCTCGTTTTTGTAATAAAAACATAAGTGAACATATATGTTGAATGTATAATTATGTAAAGATGATTGTTTTAATGTGAAAACCAATAAAGTACCACTATTTTTTCAGTACATGCCATTGGATTTTTTATATCCACCTGAGCTACCCCCAGTTAGGTAGGTAGAACTTTGATTTAGCACCTCATCTGAAGTTGGACACATTCAGGACTGCTGCATCTGCAGCCTCAACAGTCCATATACATGGTGAAGAAAAGAACCCACAGCTTTTTCTACCCAAGGCAAGTGTACCAACTCTTGAAGTACTGACACTTTTGTATATGTAGATATGCCATCCTTCACACAGATAGTAATTGTACATTTCTGACGTTTATTTGACTGGTTGAGACAAGTTAGCTATGATCATTTGAGTCATGATGAATCATCTATTTGATACGTTGAAACTCACACCCAAATACACACAAGCACATACACAAGCATACACACACACACACACACATATATATATATATATATATATATATATATATATATATATATATATGGGTCACCTTCATTTCGTCGACAGTTCATTTCACTGACAACTAAGTCAGCAGGCCCAAGTCACTGAAACTTCATTTCACTGACACTCATTTTGTCGAAAATGATATATGGCCTATTCCCCATTGTGGAGTGAGCCTGGAGTTAGAAAATATAGTAAGGGGGGTGTGGGGGACACAGCCCCCCACAATGGGGGGTGTGAAGCCCCCCACATATCATAAACGTTTTACAGTATACAGATGCATTTTTGCAAGTGCAATGAATAACTATTAACAAAAACCATTATAGAACCCCGGTATGTGAGGGGCTCCACCCCCAACACCCCCCTTACTATATATTCTAACTCCAAGGTTACTCTACATTGGGGAATAGGCCATATATCATTGTCAATGAAATGAGTGTCAGTGAAAGGAAGTTTCAGTGAATTGGGCCTGCTGAGTGTCAGTGAAATGAACTGTCAACAAAATGAAGGTGATCCATATATATATATATATATATATATATATATATATATATATATACACACACACATATATATTATATATGGGTCTACTTGAAAACACTGAATGCTGACAATGCCGACAACGAGATAACTGACACCAGAAGATCGACAACGGAGATGACCAACGATTGAAAATCCCAATGCTGAGAACACTGACATGTTAAGGTAAGTGTGTGATAGTGACAGAAGTTAGGGTCAGGATGCAGGTAAGGTAAGTGTGCAATAGTGACAGACTTTAAGGTTAGGGGCAGGTTAAGTCAGTTAGGGTTAGGGTGCGGGTAAGGTAACTGTGCAATAGTGACAGACTTTAGGGTTAGGGGTGGGTTAAGTGAGTTAGGGTTAGGGTGTGGGTTAGGTGAGTGCGCGATAGTGACGGACCTTAGGGTTAGGGTTTGGGTTAAGGTTAGTGCATAGATAGTTGTGTATGTAAGGTTTAGTGTAGGTTTGTAAGGTTTTTGGTGTGCTTGTGTTGTGTGTGTGTTTTACGGAAAAGGTATTTGTTTTGTTTTGTTGATTGTCGGGATTGTGGTTTGTCGGGCATGTGAAGTTTCGTGTTTTTGAACTTTCAGTTTGTGGTGTCGGTTATCTCGTTGTCGGTATTTTTGCATGTTGGTGTTTTCAGGTAGACCCATATATATATATATATATATATATATATATATATATATATATATATATATATATATATATAAAGACCAAACATGGTCAAATTTCTTTTAAGACCCAAAAATGTAAGCCAGCAAACTGTGAGGCTGAAAAAAATAATAAATTTATTCAGTTAGTGCAATGCGCAAACAAACTGGTTTCGGTTGGTACACAACACAGCCTTCCTCAGTGTAAAATAGAATCCATTCCAGATAGTCTTTTATACATGCACTTAATTAGATTAGGTTTGTGATTGGATGGTCAAAATTGTTCATTTAATCCAGGTGGAAATAAACCACCCAGTTTAACAATCCATTTTTTCTCCTTTGTGTCAAGAATGGAATGCCACCCTGATTTATTCCCTTTCATGAAGTCTATAACCATGAAACTGAACTTGTCAGATGAATGTTTTATAGTATGTTTATATAAAGCACTGCTTGATTTTTTATTCTTTATGTCACTGGTATGCTCAGAGATTCTCTGTCTTAGTGGTCGTGGAGTTTGTCCTATATAGAAAGAGCCACAGCTGCATGTTGCTAGATATAGCAGCCATTCGCTACTGCAATTAGCAAAAAAATGTATGTCATAGACGTGTCCAACCTGTGGCCCGCGGGCCACATGTGGCCCTCAGAGCTCTTCCATGCAGCCCTCTACCTCTAACTGCAACATCAATGTACGCATGCCCCAAAACACTTTTTTTGTTTTGTGTTTTTCACTCCCGTGACCTGTAATGCTAATGTCACTGTGTGCATGCACCAAAGCACCCTTCTAGTTTTCTTTTTGAGCCAAAAAAGGGTTAGTGTGTTT
The DNA here is from genome assembly GCF_019279795.1 of Protopterus annectens. Lineage (NCBI taxonomy): Eukaryota > Metazoa > Chordata > Ceratodontiformes > Protopteridae > Protopterus > Protopterus annectens. The sequence goes on along the minus strand of NC_056749.1, from coordinate 672,926,245 downwards.
ACGCCATTATTTTGCGCCAAACAATCAGTGTGTGTGTATGTGTGTGTTTGTGTGTGTGTTCTCGCTGAAGAGGGACTCGTGTATGGATTTGCCGCTGTTGCCTTTGAAAGGGACAGCAATTACCTGTGTTAATAGGTAAGTACGGGGTGAGTGAGTGCATGCATGAAAGCAGAATTGTGTGCGTGAAAGTAGAAGAGTGTGTGTGTGCGTATGTGTGTATATGTGTGCATGACAGGGAGAGACGCATGCACAAAGAGGCTAGCAATGATCAGTCTACCTACTGAACACAAACAAGTTAGCTCACAAATATATCACACATTAAGAGTACACTTTCATTAAATTGCGGCTTTCCTGACAGGGAGAGTGTTGTATTGAACATGAACTCATACCTCTTAACTGTATGGATTTTCAAAGAATGTCTGGATTTTTGCCTCATCTTCCAATTTGTGTCTTTTGCTTAGGAAATAAAAGTAGTCATCTAAGGTAATGCAGTTCCAGGGAGTAAGAATGAGACAGTAGCCTAGGGTTAATGGGTCAGTAGTGGACTGACTATGTAGGACTGTAGCATATAAAGCTGTATTGTTTTTTCAGACAAACAAAAAAGCACCTAGTACTGTCTTTTTATTGGTGGGTTCTAAGCAGTGGTAGATTAGACAACAGTAAGCATAGCTTTGGCAGATCATCAATACTGGCAAATCAAGTGGGCACAATGTCATTTTTTAAATGTTGGGGATTTTAGTGTGTATGTGTGTGCTTATGTGTTGGGAGTGATGCAACAGTAGATGATTATTAAAGACAGAGACTTACGGACTGTGGAGAATATGTTTCTTTGTTTCAAAACCTAATACTTGGGTACGCATGCCAGAAGTAGATTTTTTAAGACATAGCTTCTTGCCATTTACAGTGGATGGATATTTAAATTTAATGGACAATGTATAAGCGTGGGCCTGTGGGGTTCTGAAGGATGCCAAGTCTACCACTGCCAATGTCTTGTAAAGTGACCTGGAAATGGATACTGGGATGTTACTGAAAAATATAGTAAGTGGGCTTAGAAATATAGTTTAATTAAACAAAGTGTACTTTCAATTTACAGGCCATAATTTAATTTATTTCAGGTAGTCCAGATACTGGTAGATTGTATACCATTAGACTTAATTAGGGAGAGCTGTCATTTGGGGAAACAAGCAGCCCTAGTTTCAGTAAAAGCACTGTGGTTGCTTGCAGGTAGGAAGTTGCAGGATGTTGATGCAATGTGTTTTATTTATTATTTTTAATGCATTTGTCATTTCAAAGCATGATTTTCTTTGATGCAAAAGAAGACAGGACTGAATGAGCCATATAATGTATAACTGACAGTAATGGGATAGAAAGATTATAAGTGATGTATAATGTTTGCAGCTACAGTTGTTTCAATGGTGTCTGTGATGCATAACTATTTTTGGGCCTGTGTCCTACTTTTATTTTTTGCTTTGTCCAGATTTCTTGCTCTAAGGTTGAGAGGTATGGTTCCATACTAAATCAGAAGTTGTATTTACCTTGGAGGACTTTTCAGCATAATTATGAAAAACAGAGCCTTTTTAATATCTCTGCTTATTTCCAATATAAACTGCCATGTAACCTTGCAAATAACCTTCTTATCAGGGGCGGCTTGTGACATCGGGCTGCCGGACTGCAGCCCCCTCAAAATGAAAAATAGAAAAAAAAGTATTTTTTGAAATTTCACGGACTTCGCGCATGCGCAGTAGTCCTGACTACTGTCGGTCTATGCGCATGCTCAAGGCAGTCTGGCAGTCCCCATAGGGGGACACAAGGAGACGTCTGTGCACTTTTAAAGTGCACAGACTCGCTAGGATTATGGGTCGCGTCCGGACTGCAAGAGCAGCAGTCAGGACAGTCTCGTCGTCGGGCTTTGCTTGGGATCTCGCAGGTCTTTGGAGTATTGCACGGGAAGGATGTACGTTAGCTGGATATATTCAGGTAAGTGTATGGTGCTTTTTACCTTTATTTTACAATGTTTATACTGGATTGTGTGTGTATGGTGCTTATGCTTTACTGGAGTTTGTGTATGGTGCTTATGCTTTACTGGAGTTTGTGTATGGTGCTTATGCTTTACTGGAGTGTGTGTGTGTGTGTGTGTAAATGCCCCAGGTGCTCATGGTGGTGTGGTAGGGAATACCTCAGGCTTGAACCCTGTACCCTGTATGCAGGTGTTAAAGACTTGAGTTCCCTACCCACCACCATTTGTAAAAAAATTGCAGATTTTTGCCTCATATTCGATCTGATCTGTTCCTCATAATATCTGTGGTTTGTAAATGTTGCAATGCTTGATATTTGATGGTGTAGTAGTAGCATTGTTGCTTCACAGCTGCAGGTTCTCGGGTTTGATTCTTGGCTGGGGTTCCTTCTTTGTGGGGTCTGTATCTTCTCCCTGTGTTTGTGTGGGTTTGCTTTTGTGTCCTCCCATGTTACAAAGACATGTCTGCATTATTTCTTCCTGGGCCTCTGCTGAAAATTGTTTATTTGTTCCAAGTCAGACTGTCCTGATTAAAAAATGTTAAATAAAATTGACAGGCATTTGAATTTCAGACTTAAGGGTTTCTGAATGTTTAATTCCTTGCATATTTGATGGTGCAGTGGTAGTATTGTTGCCTCACAGCTATAGGTTTTCTGGTTTGATTCTTGGTTGGGGTGGCTTCTGTGTGGAGTCTGCATCTCCTCCATGTGTTTGTGTGGATTTGCTCTGGTGCCCTGCCATTTTACAAAGACGTGTCTGCAGTTTTAATCCCTGCTGAAAATTGGTTTTGTTCTGTCCGCAGTAAAATCGACAGGCATTTGAATTTCAGACTTCAGGTTTCTGAATGTTTAATTCCTTGCATAATTGATGGTGCAGTGGTAGTACTGTTGCCTCACAGCTATAGGTTTTCTGGTTTGATTCTTGGTTGGGGTGGCTTCTGTGTGGAGTCTGCATCTCCTCCCTGTGTTTGTGTGGATTTGCTCTGGTGCCCTGCCATTTTACAAAGACGTGTCTGCAGTTTTAATCCCTGCGTCTCTACTGAAAATTGTTTTTGTTCTGTCCGCAGTAAAATTGACAGGCATTTGAATTTCAGACTTCAGGTTTCTGAATGTTTAATTCCTTGCATAATTGATGGTGCAGTGGTAGTATTGTTGCCTCACAAGCTATAGGTTTTCTGGTTTGATTCTTGGTTGGGGTGGCTTCTGTGTGGAGTCTGCATCTCCTCCCTGTGTTTGTGTGGATTTGCTCTGGTGCCCTGCCATTTTACAAAGATGTGTCTGCAGTTTTAATCCCTGCGTCTCTGCTGAAAATTGTTTTTGTTCTGTCCACAGTAAAATTGACAGGCATTTGAATTTCAGACTTCAGGTTTCTGAATGTTTAATTCCTCGCATAATTGATGGTGCAGTGGTAGTATTGTTGCCTCACAGCTATAGGTTTTCTGGTTTGATTCTTGGTTGGGGTGGCTTCTGTGTGGAGTCTGCATCTCCTGCCTGTGTTTGTGTGGATTTGCTCTGGTGCCCTGCCATTTTACAAAGATGTGTCTGCAGTTTTAATCCCTGCGTCTTTGCTGAAAATTGTTTTTGTTCTGTCCGCAGTAAAATTGACAGGCATTTGAATTTCAGACTTCAGGTTTCTGAATGTTTAATTCCTTGCATAATTGATGGTGCAGTGGTAGTATTGTTGCCTCACAGCTATAGGTTTTCTGGTTTGATTCTTGGTTGGGGTGGCTTCTGTCTGCATCTTCTCCCTGTATTTGTGTGGATTTGCTCTGGTGCCCTGCCATTTTACAAAGACGTGTCTGCAGTATTAATCCCTGCGTCTCTGCTGAAAATTGTTTTTGTTCTGTCCGCAGTAAAATTGACCGGCATTTGAATTTCAGACTTCATGTTCTTCAGAATACATAGTAGCACAACCTTTTTTTTAGCAATTTTCTAAGTTTATAAGATGAATATTTTAAATTTGTCCCTATTTTTGGGACTGTATTCCCCCATTATTGGCTTCGTCCAGGTTTTTGTGCTAAGGTTGACAGCTATGGCAAGAACTGAATTCACTGAATATGTTTGAGGGCTGTATTCCCTCATTACTGGGTTTGTCCAGGTGTTTTGTACTAAGAGGTTGACAGCTATGGTGAGAACTGAATTCACTAAATGATAGCCATTTAAGTTTCAGTCTTCCTCTCTTTACAAAGCAGCTGATGTGGCGTAGTGGTATGTTACTTTGACTGTTTTTGCTCAGGGACCTTGGCAGTAAAATATATGGTGGCAACACAACATTTTATTCTAGCAACTTTCCAAGATTATACAAGCAATGTTTAATGTGTCCCTGTTTTGGGCTTTTGACACCCCCAATACATTTTGGCTTTTCCAGTTTTCTTGAGCTGCGAAGTTGAGATGCAGTTGAGTATTGAGTAGATTTTACAAGGAGCTGAGAGCTGCAGGGGAATAGAAGTTTAGTGCTTTGCCAAGTTAATACTATAGCACAACAGGTTGTGTACTTGCTTTTGATGCAGAAGGCTGTGGGTTCTACTCCCACAAGGGGTGGATGCTGCCGTACGGAGAATGTTCTCCTTGGTGAAGATACTAACTATGAGTTCGTTATCAGTTTGCCATCCATTTCCTCTTGCAATATTATTACTAGCTTATCATTTTTTTAATGTAATATAGGCAATTTATTCCTGAGGGGCAACAGACACTTATTTTTCGATGAAACCATGAAATATAAAGGTGATTGCTAGCAGCAACCACTTCATTAGTTACAGATTTCTTTAATGTGGAATTATTTAGATGACTGACTTCAGAGATTGTGCATATTTACTGATAATGGACTGTAGAATTGTGCATATTTACTGATAAAGGTGGACTGTAGAATTGTGCATATTTACTGATAATGGTGGACTATAGAATTGTGCATATTTACTAATAATGGTGGACTGTGGAATTGTGCATATTTACTAATAATGGTGGACTGTAGAATTGTGTATATTTACTAATAATGGTGGACTGCTGAAGTCTGAGTAGACTTTTTTTATGATAAATGTTCTCAACTGGGCAGTTTTGCCATTATGGGTGCATATGGTTTGTTTCATTGCTTACTGGAAAAATGTTCAAAACAAATTTAAAACACCCTCTAACAAGTGTACTGTATTGTACAAGGAATATAATTTTAGTACAATGAGGAAGGTGTATCAAAGAGCACATGTATGTTTCATATGCAAGGAGCCTATGATTCAAAAACAGCCCAAAATTAATCTTTATCTGCCACTGGCAAAATGTATTTTCTTTGAATGTGGGTTTCAATGCTGTTTCAATGAATGTGAGTTTCAAGGGCAGAGAAGTTTTAATGCTAAGTTTTCATTGTGAGACTGCATTGCTTTGTTTAACAGATGACTTAGTGTTTGTGCTGTAAAATACAAAATAAAACTTTCAAATGAAGTCCAACTCATCATAGAAGTAAAGCAGTATGCACATTAGTGTTTATGGTAAATGGAGTGAAATAGCCAAGTATAATGGTTCATTGGAATGGCTGCAGAGGCTCCATTCAACCATTATTTTGTCAGGGGGGGGGAGGGCAGCAAACTCAGGCAGGCCCAGCTGAACTATACCTCCCAACTGTCCAGATTTTCAAAGAATGAATAGATTTTTGCTTCTTATTTTTGGTTTGTTGTTCATAAAATTTGTAGTTTTAATTCCTAAATGATTTGCCAGAAGTCACTCAATAATAAGTTTCAGACTTCATAACCTTCAGAAAAATGCATGTTAAAGTAAGAGCTGTTCTATCAACTGTCTCAATGTATACAAGAGCAATTTTTAGTACTGTTTATATGTGCCCCCAATATATTTGGCCTTGTTCAGATTTACTGCATTAACAGGTTGAGAGGTACATGCAAATAAATTGCTTTATAGAATTAGGCATAGCCAACCTCTCAACTGTCCCCAATTTTTGGCTCAAAATGTTGCTCTTCCCCCTTATAATCCCTCCGCAAAATAGCAATTTTGGAAGAAAACATGGAGGGTTTACAATTAAGAAATAACTGTAATAATCAAAGTTAAAGATTACTTGAAATGCATGTAGATTCTTTTATATTTTGTCAGCTGCTCAAGGTAGCAGTACTAATATTAAAGTGTCCCTTCTTTGACCGGTAGCAGCTGTATTGTGTGTCTATTTTATATTTTTGCATCACATTTTTGGTCCATTTTTCATAAAATTGTGTTTGTTGGCAAATTAGTGACAAATCACTAAAGACTGAAGTTAGAAAATGACAGACATTTGAGTTTCAGATTTTATACCCTTCAGAAAATTCATACTAATGCAAGACCTATTCTATTATCTTTCTAAGTTTATTAGAGCAATATTTAAAAATTGTCCTTATTGTTGGGCCTTTGTCCCACTTCTGTGTATGGCTTTGTCCAGATTTCTTGCTCTTGAGATTGAGAGGTATGACAAATGTGTCAGGGCCATCACAGTCAGCCAGAGAGATTTCAAATTGTGACATGCTTGTTGCACCCCACTCCCCATGTAGTGACTCTGGATGTGTCCAAGCAAGGCAAGGAGTAGTTGTATCTACCTTGGATGGGGAGGACACACTGCATAAGTACTACAGTGGCTTTTCATCTGTCCTTGATTTTGCAGAATGGTCTGGTTTCTGTCATATTTTTGTACTGTTGATTTATGCTTATTACTCAGATTTATGCTTATTACTCAAAGTGCCTGTTGCTCTGTGTTTTTAAGTAGCAATGCTTTAATGACCATAAGGTAAGCTTGTCTGAGATAGTAAGATGCAAGTAAGCTTTAATAAGCATACTGTTAAAGAATTGCCAACATTGAAAGCCTTTCTGTTGTTGCCATGCAGAGAATACTTGACTAGATAATGTATAAGCCTTGGGTATTAAAGGACAGGATTCCATTATTTTAAAAAGCTCATTACACTTGTTGGAGATTTCCAGTCATCTCTACAGACTTTATCCGTAAACTAAACAGAATGCCAATCATGTGTGGTCCATAACCTGTACAGTAATCCTTTAAGCAGTGTATCTTGAGCTTGTTTCTTGTTTGCTTTTCATTTTTTACTTTTATCATTTTTTCCCCATGAAACAAGTTGTCAGGCAGCAGGTCTTTTTTGGATAAGAAACATTTTTACAAGTGGGGGCATCACATAGATTTCTACTTTCAGCATGTTACTTGGTACTTTAATAAAGCTGAATATATTATAATTAGGACTGCAGTGCAAGGAGAAGTGGTTTGAGTTGAGTGCTTCTGGTTTTTCTTATACTTGATTTTGACTGGCATTCCAGTAATGTATTTAAAAAGTAATTTATTTTTCATGCCTCACAACCTTTTGTTTCCATCTAGATATTAAGTAAGCTGTCATGCAGCCAATGCATTGAAATATTTTTATTCTTCTACACTTATTTTTGTCTTGATTGGACTTTCATAATGATGGTTTGCCACCCAGGGCAGCGTATTTAATTAAAGTTAGTTTTTTGTGGTTTTGTGCATAGCTCCTCCCCTTTCTGGTTGACCACACCCCTCCCCATTGACCCCACCCATTCAGCTGTCTCCTGCAGCCCCCCTGTGATTTGAAGTCACCAGCCGCCACTGCTTCTTATTAAGCTACTTTACTTCTTTTGGAATTGACAGGTATGATTCATCTGTTCGGACATAAGTAGTGCTAATGTGACTTTGATTTCTTGCAGCAGTCTGTGGTTTACATAATCATAATAACTTTTCTGTGTTTCTGGGTGTGTAATCAATTTAACAGTTTTAAAGATGTTTTCCAAAAATAAATAAATATATAATAAATAAATAATCCTCTCTACACTTTGAGCTATTGACAAAGTCTGGGAATTTGTTTTTTTCAAAAGCGAGGGTCAGCATTAGAGCTCAGTAAACTGTCAGTCTGTGAGTAACTTCTGCACAAATTAAAATGTCTGAATGTCAAATGGCTTTAGATTGGAGGGAAGTTTATTTTTATTTATTTCATTTTATTTTACATTTGTTTACCGGGAAAGTCCGACTGGACACAGGTCCATTTTCAGTGGAGGGCCGGGGAGAAAAGCTCCAAAAATAACACAAAACAATATAATACAATACATAGAGAGAGAGAGCAAATTATGGATGTAGTACTCATGCAATATGGCAGGGATTACATCTTGTAACAGTGAGAACCATTGAGGTACAGAATAAACTTAAAAACATTTTTTTTACAGTTATAATTACAGCAAGGCAAATATCAATGAGTAAAGTTTTTAGGAGAAAGCTGTTTGAACATAGCTGAAGCTCTGAAACAATCTTTTGGTATGGATTAACCTGGGGATTAACACAAATTATATGTTTACACCAGTATGTAGCATTATAGTTTATGGTTTTCTTATTGATTTACTTTTTGCCGAGCAGTTGTTTGTTGATTTATTGATGGTCCTTTTGGTGGTGGGAAATTACATGGATGAATCCATCTCTATTATGATTTTTTTTTCAGATATTTTGACTTCCAGACAATTTCATTCAGTGAGTAGGTGTCATGTGATTACTGAGGTTGCCTATTTTACAAGTAGGGGCTTTTTGTGTGTGTGTGTGTGTGTGTGTGTGTGTGTGTGTGTGTGTGTGTGTGTGTGTGTGTAAAAGAGAGATTTAATATGTATACTGAATATAATTTTGCAAATGGAATTCTTAGTTAAACATGACCCTCTTCTTGGGCAACTAGACTTGAGTAACCAATATTAGATCTTACCCATCCAGCTGGGAAAGGTTAGTATGTGGATTTTCCATCTGGTTTGATGAAGGCTAGCTACTTACCCAAGGACTACATTTATGGCTATCCATCCAGCCATTGTGTTGCTGAACTACATTGATAATGAGAGGAGCTTTTTATAGAAGTTGAAGGTTTTTGTGTCAAGAACCTGTCCGTAAAAAGTGGCTTGTTTATGTTGTAGTGAAGGCTGTGGTCTTTGTAGTGAGCATTTTAAGTATAACCAGTATTTCTGAGGTAGAGGAAGTCTCTTAAGGCAGGATCTTTCTTAGCCTGGAAAGCAAGCCAATGATGTACTTTATAAGGGCCAGTGAGAGACAGAGGAAAGCAAGAAGCTTTTTAGTCTGTTTGGATAACTAAGTGAACTTAGTCCTTTGACCTTTTTTGTCAGAAATGGTTGTAGTCTTTCTTTTGGCAGGGTGTTTTGCTGTGACACATGCCAAAAAGGGCATTGCACTCAATAATGGCTCTTGTAAAGGAAGAATACTAGGATGTTATGACCTCCTTGTCCCTGGATGAGATATCCTTACTAATGAAGTGGGCCATGTAAAAAGCTTTCCTTACAACGGAGACAACGTGATGGCCAAAAGTCAGGTTTCTATCAACCTGGGTGCCCAAGTACCATACGACTTATTGTGTGCTTACAACATTGTTATTAATGTGATAATTTGTGGGGACATCACTCTCCTCAAAGGGGATGATGATGCATTTTTTGGCATTTAGCTTGAGGCCATATTTCTGGCACCAGTTATTTGTTTGGGTGAGACCCTCTTGTAGCTTATTCAGAATTGTTTTATTAAGTCAGTGATGTGAATTATTTACTTTATTGCAAATTTGTTGGGTTATTTTTGTGGATTATAGTATTGTAGGACTGCTGATGTTGACATTTTACGTAGTTGGACTGCTGGAATGGTTTTTACAGTGAGAAATGCTAGTGCTGTAGTGAATATCTGTTTATTTGTAAGAAAAAAAAAAATATATATATATATATATATATATATATATATAGTTAAGATGTTAGAGTCAACTGTTAGATTAGAAAATTAGAATTAGAATGAGAATTAGAATTTTAAGGCAAATATTAGACATTTATTCATTGTTCAAATGCACCTACAGTACAGCCAGGAGGTCGACTGTGGTCTTCCGGAGCAACAAAAGAGTTAACTATATGATATATTTTATATGCGGCCCCAAGACCATTTCTGTTCACTCAATGTGGCCCCAGCAAGCCAAAAGGTTGGACACCCCAAACTATGCCACAGTTTATACTTGTGAATTATTTGGATTTAAAAACCTTATTACAGTATGTGCAATGTCCACATGGGAAGCATCCTGTGAGCACCTCGCCCGTTAGTGTAGCTTGGACCTCCTGAAATGGTATCCTGGAATGTGAATGTTTATGATTCAAATGTCTTTTAGTTGACACAGTTTGGCCAACAAAACAGATGATTGACAGATGTGCAAGATTGCAAAATTCATGAGACGTCCTTTCTGTGGTTTTGACTAAGTTTGGAGTTAGTATATATAATTAACAGGGAGGGTGGGGATGCAGGAGTGAGTGCCCTCCAGCAAAAATTATATATATATATATATATATATATATATATATATATATATATATATGTGTATCAACACACACACACACACACACACACACACACACACACACACACACACACACACACACACACACAGACACAAGATTAGAGCCAGCTTTTTTAATTAAAGCCCACTGTAAATAAAACTATATCTCATTTTCAACCATATATCTCAACTGTCCTCTACCCCTGAATTTTCAGAATGTCCCTGATTTTACTTCATAATGTTGAGATGTTTCTTGTAAAATTTGTGGTATTCTAGCAAATCACTGACAATTCACTAAATAATGAGAAGTGTTTGGGATTCAGCCTTCATAGGTTGGTACTAGGCTATCATACCTTGGGCATATACAAGCCTAGCCATAACAATTCCCTGGCTATTTCTTCCCACACTATTTACTTCCCTGGACCCCTGTCTAGCAGGGCGACTGACGTAATCCCCGGGGTGAATTTCCTTTCTCCCATCCAATCGTCAAGGTTCCTTTTGAAGAGGGCCAAAGAGGCACTCTGCTTGACATGTATGGGCAATCTATTCCAGAGTCTGGGGAGTCTCTGGGTCAGGAACCTATTCCTCCAGCATGTTTTGTTTATTGTGATGATAAGGTTTAGATCCCTGGAGCATGTGGCTCTGAGGGATTGGGATTTCTTTAAGTGTAGCATGTCCAACAGCTCTGGGTTTGACATGGCCTTGTATGTTAAGCAGAGATCACCTATGAGTAGACGATATGCGTCAGAGTATAGCTGGAGTTTTTTAAGGCGGTCAGTGTAGGGCATCTGCTTTAGGCCTGTGATTCTTTTAGTGAGGTATTTCTGCGGCCTTTCCAGTTGTTGCAGATGTCTTGAGAGGTACATACCAAATGGGGTGTTGTATTCTATAATGGGTCTAACGAGGGATGAGTACAGTGGGACAATGACCTCCTTTTTTCTGGATGAAAAGCCCTTAGTGATGAGGTGTGCCACATAGAAGGATTTCCTGACTGTTGTGGTGATGTGGTTATCGAAGGTGAGACCACTGTCCACTTGTGTCCCTAAGTCTCTTATCACACTTTCGGTGTTTAGTGTACTGCCACCTATGTGGTAGTTCATGGGTACATGTTTTTTCCCAAAGGGGATAACTATACATTTCTTGGTATTGAGCTTGAGCCCATGGCTCTGGCACCAGGCATCTGTTTCTGTAAGGCCCTTTTGCAGAGTATCCACATCACTTGGGGATTCAATAATGGCTCCCAGTTTGCAGTCATCTGCAAACTTTGTTAGCCAGAGTCCCTTCCTGTCTTTCAGAAAATGCATGCTGATGCAAAACATGTAGCAGTTTTCTAAGTATGTTAGTCTGTCCTGATTTTGGGCTTTTGACCCCATTTTTTTGGATTTGTCCCTGATTTTTGAGCTAAGAGGTTGAGAGGTATATTTTTAATTTAAAAGAAAACAAGGACACTTCTGCTTAATGTATTTTCTGTTTACGTACAATTCAGGTTTGTTTGCATGAAACCCTCAGTAAAACACTATTTTCCAAACAACTCACATGTTTGGTTCTATGACAATGATCCAGCTGCCATACAATCCTCAAATACAATTACAGTAAAGCTCCTGGTGTTCTTTGTGTAAATCCTCCGTTTATCTTCCTTGAGTAGACCAGTGGCCTTCTAGAAATTTTCCAGGTATTTCCACAGCTTCTTCTGGTCAGTATCCATGAAAATTCTTCACTGTTGGCATCATAATGTCCCTCTGAGGGAGAAAAACATCTACGATCTTGTAGGATTCCAGCTCTTCCCTTAACGATAGCTTTTCAGGTGAACTGCATTAGCCCCTGCAGTTATAAGTTGTACCATATTACATTGCATAGCTGCACCACCATTCAGGTAATACAATAACGTATAATTTATACATAACATTTCTAAGACAGCAAAAGATTTCTGATAGATAAAGCAGCCACTATGTCATAATGATGTCTTTCAGCATAACACCATGATTCTTTACTGAATGTGATAAGTTATGAGACTGAGATAACCCATCTGTATTCTTGTGGCTATTGCAAGCCTATCTGTAATGATTAAATGAGAAATGAAAGAGCTGGAATGGCAACACCAATGTACACAGTCTGGTATTTATGTCCAGTTGTTTGTATAACCATTACAGGGGTGAAGGAGTTATTAGAGAAGGATGGAAGTGAGTGACAATCACTGGTTTATCCACCCTGAGGGTATGGAGACAACTATGGTTTTCTTCTTGGGTGACACCTGTGACACCTGTGCAGCACACTGCCTGCATGCATGCACACAAGCTGATAGAACATGCAGATGGTTGCCACTACAAGGTAAGGAAGGATGCCCCAAGGGGTGAGGGTACCAAAACAGACCAGTAAGTTAGCCTCTTCCATGCTACCCACTTCTCACCGTAGGAGGGAAGGAATTGGATAATAAGGGACCCACAGAGGAAAACAGATGGGTCATAGGACACTTGTCTAGCTCAAGGATGCCTGGCTCTTGGTCCCCCAATGGAACAAATGGCCATCTAGGTGAACTGGTGGTACTGAAGCCATCAGGCAGGTCTGGTGGGTAACAAAAAAAAAAAAAAACTGAAGCACTACAACAGTGAAGTAAATTGCCCTCTTATCCCATACAATTCTAGTGATTCTGGCTGATGTTCCTAATATAGATCATCACTGCAGAAGTTACACATCTGGTCGGGATAACAATTTGATTGCCATCAGTCCTATGGTAGTCTTTCAACAGTGAGATATCCCTATAGGTATGAGACAATATGGTTTTAAGCCATGGGCATTAGAGGAAGCTGGCTACAAAGGTGAATTAATAATCAGAATTAATAATCATTATGCTCTGTTATGCTAGGTTGTTGGTCATTTTATGACTTTTTGATCTTCGTAGTATATGCAAACATTTTTTACTATTTCCAGTTATGTAATGCATTTATATAGTGAGTTTTATGTTATTTGGCACTTATAAAGCTCCACCAAAAGAAATCCTTGGGGCCATTAGAGTCACCCTGGTAATTTCCATTTTGACTGTTTATTCTATTTAAGATGGGATTATTACGTTTAATGGGAACATTTTTCTTTAAGATAAATATGAGATATTTCTAGAACATGGCCAGTTACTACTTTTAGTGTCATAGATTTCATGCCTCTTCTATAGCTACACTAAAAAAAATCAAAAGAAAAGAAAAAAGAAAGTAATGGAGACAGTTCCGGAAAGAAATATAAAATAATTAAAATGATATATTGGATATGGCTCACAGGAACGCAACCAGAACTGGGAGGTGCTTATCTAAAAGACTGTGGGAAACCTCTGTAACATTTGGCTGATGCTCATGGAGATATACCAGAGTGTCACTGGTTGAAGAGCCGTCTGTATTCTCTAGTACTCCTAAGTGGCTTAGTTATTGAATGGGGATACACAATACAAGTAACAGAATAAATGAATGCTAATCTTGCCAAGGTGGTAATTAAAATGGCATATCATTGAAATCATTTTTATGTGCAGAAAATAATTCCAGGACCTGGCACCAGTTCCTAACCGTCTAATAATGCAGAACCTGAAATGTTTTAGATTCTGCTAGAGTCATCAATGGTTCCTGCAGTTTCTTCTAATCTGGATACCTGATCTGCATCTAGTTTAGCTGGGACAACTGGTATGTGAATGCCCAATGCCAGAGTCCCAGACATCTACACCTAGTGCTTTCTGGTCCATTTTTACTCCCATACCTGCCTACTGGGTACCCAAAGCATAGACGTCAGTCTCCAGGGCATCTGATACAGACCTTAGTCCTACTAATGGTTTGGATAATGCTCAGTTTAGTAAAACAGACTTTAATTTATAGTTACTGAAACTAAAAACTTCAGTAGGCATATCTAAGCCTTTCATTCAGGAATTGTGAATAAAAAGAGAAAAAGTGTTTCTTTTTGCCCTTCACCATCATCTAGTTAGCAAAGGAAGATGATCTAATTTAAGTTGATCAGATGGGTTCTCTCCTTAGATTTAGGTACAGATCCAAATATGATTCTCCCGCCCCAGTGCTTCAGGTTTCTTGTATGAGAATCTTTCTTCTGGGGAAGCATGTCTTTTATGAGACATTTATGAATTTGTTGTGGGTAGAGACGAGTGCTTTACCAAAAATAGATACACCAGCCTGCTGAAATTAGTCTCTTAAACATTCATCCTGTAATTCCAGCTTCTGAGGATGTAAGTAAGACTCTCAACAGTTAGATTCTTAGCCATCTTTTCTTAGGAGGCCAAACAGATTTTCTAGAGCACTGAAGCAACTTCTGTCATTGAGCTCAGTGGATTTAATGGGTCTAAATCTTAGGCTGCAGTTAATACCATGCCCAGTGGAAAAAATAGTGTTATAAATAGGGGAAGAAGGTATAATGTATTTTGGCTGTTAATACTGTTAATTACCCAATCCATGAGGGAAAGTATCAGAATGAAATCCAAAAACATGAAAACACATCTGGTTATAAACCCTACCCTTCCCAGCAGATGTTAAAAGTAGGTTTTAGAATGCATGTTTGGAACCTTCATTCTTCTTTCCTGCCTTCTACTCAGTTACTATCACAGGAGCGGTGAAAGAAAATATGAAGTATATGAAGCAATTATCTGTAAAACAATTAGTTATGTACTCACCATAACGTCAGATGTATGTCGTCCATCTCGCCTACATTCTTAACTGATGGGTTTGGAGCCGAGAATCAGCTCAGACTCGGCCGCTATTTACTAGCTCGAAGTCTCTGATTGGCTGGGCTAGCCCTAGTATCCCAAGATGCACCACGCCCAACCCCCAGATCTTGTTTGCCAACAATATAACAGAGTGACATATACAACCTCCTAGAAATAACACAAGCAGGAAGAGAGAAAAAATAACATCCTCAGAAGGGTCTAAGAACATAATCTCTTCCAAGTCCAACAGGTCGGGGGACGGTGGGCGGGTACGTAAGAATGTAGGTGAGATGGACCACATACATCTGACGTTATGGTGAGTACATAACTAATTGATGTAATGTGGTCCTATCTCGCCACATTCTTAACTGATGGGGCAGCGTCCCTAGCTCCTACATTCTGGGAGGCTCACTGACAATACTCCTGAGCACCGTGGAACCAAAGGAAGCCCGGTCTCTAGACACCACATCAAGCTTGTAATGAGAAACAAAGGTGTGCGGAGAGGACCAGGTGGTCGCAGCACAGATGTCATCCAAGGAGAGCCTAGCATGATAAGCTACTGATGCAGCCATAGCCCTGGTAGAATGAGCCTTAACTGGGAAAGGTAAATCTCTGCCTGCTAATGCGTAAATAAAGGAGATACAGTCCTTAATCCATTTAGCAATAGTACCTTTAGTCACAGGGCTACCATTCTTGTTCTCTGAAAAGGACACAAATAACTGATCCGATTTCCTGTGGGGTTGTGTCCTGTGCAAATAAAACCTTAGATGTCTATGAATATCCAACTGCTGGAATTTGAATTCCGCTTCATTTGAAAAGTTTGGAAAGAAGACTGGTAACTCAATGGATTGGTGAAGACAAAGGGTAGAAGATACCTTAGGAAGGAAGGAGGGGTTGAGTCTCAAGGAAACCCTCTCCTTATGGAAGACCAAATAAGGGGGCTTTATGGAAAGGGCCTGAAGCTCCGATACCCTCTTGGCTGAAGTAATGGCGACCAGAAAGGCTGTCTTCCAAGAAAAATATTTTAATTCACAAGTGTCAGCCGGTTCAAAGGGGGTAGAAGTTAAGGTTTGAAGCACCAAGCTTAAATCCCAAGGTAAAACTGGTTGTGACAATGGCGGATGGAGTAACCAGGCTCCTTTCAGGAAGGCTTTACAGAGTTTATGGCCCATAAGGGAAGGCTCATGTGAGACGTGAAAGTTAGAAATGGCCACCAGCTGTAACTTAATAGTGGAGGTAGCGGAATCCTGTTTGAAGAGCATAGCCAAAAAATCTAATACCGCCGACAATGGGGCTGTGAAGGGATCTAGATTGTGTGCTTCAGCCCAGATAGCAAATCTTTTCCATTTACTAGAGTATAGTTTTCTGGTAGACGACTTGTGGGAGGATGACAGAATATGCAACACCTCAGGTGAAAAGGAATGTAGTCTAACTAAGGATGGAAGTGGAGCAGCGAAGCTATCAACCTGAGGGTTCATGGAGATGGATGGAACTGACCCGACTGATGAGTCAATAGGTCTGGTGCTGGTTCCAGAATCCAAGGGCCATCCACTGTATACTTCTTTTTTTTTTCAAAACAGGTTTATTGTTTTAACATACAAGAGAAATATCATAACAATTTTATACAAGTAATTAAAAATAGATATGATTATAACATTCAACAAAACAACTAAAGTATTTACAAAGACATCCACTACAATCAGATCAATTAATTAAACTAAAATACCATGCTATTAAAATTAGGATTTTTTTAACAAATTTTGTAAATTATCCCATACAATATAATAAGATGTTTTTCTAGTTGTTCTTGACCTAATTGTGTTTATTTCCATATGGCACACTATATTCATAACATTTTTAAATTCATTGAACGAAGGAGGTGTATCTGAAATCCAATTTCTGGTTATTATTTTCCTAGCCACTGCTAGAATAGACCATAACAAGGGAAGCTTAACCTTTTAACACTTTGAGGTACAGGTGTGTTGAATAATATAAGAGATTTAGAAATAATGAAATTATCTGTAAAAGAGCCTGCAAAAATTCATTAACTGACTTCCAGTATTCTTTCAATTTTATACAGTCATAAAACATATGAGCCCATTCAGCATTAATTTCTACATTACATCTCTTACATAGATTATCTTTATTATTTATTTTATTCATCATCAAAGGTGTATAAAAAGATCTATGTAAAAATTTCCATGTATAAAGTCTCCAGACAATGGAAGACGTAGTTCTATAGGCAGATTCCAATATATATTGTTTATCTTGTTGATTTGGTGGGTCCCCATTAATAGAAGTGAAATAATTCCAGTATGTATCTACACTGTAAAAAGTTTCTTGTCTGATAATTTTATGTATGTATGAAAGTTTACCTTTATCAGAAACTTTATGTTGTAAATTTAATATCAAGTAATCAATCAGTGTTGGAATAGATTCTTTAACTGTTATAGACATTAGATCTATTATATCAATGAGATGTTGTCTAAAGGTCTGAACCTCTAACCAGCAAGTTTCTCTTAGATCAAATTCTTGTTTTAAGAAATCTAGATTTTTAACTTTATTATCAGATATCAACTGATACCAGTACTTTAGATCATTATCTATAGCTAAATGAGTTCCTTCAGAAGTAGATGACAAAAGCATACCCTGAGTATACATTATAGGGAATATAATAAAATTCCATTCCCTATACTTAGGGTGCATGAATATAAAGTTACGATACCTAATAATAATATTTAATGGGTAACAAACCATATGTTTAGGTGTAATAGGTGAAGTACAAAATTCCTTTAGTAACCATAACATGGAGTTATTTACAATCATATTTTTATGTGTTAAGGAGATTTTCATGAAGTGCATACTAATTAGCTCCCAATAATCTTTCCATTTTGACATATGACTGATCTATTCATAAAGTAATAACTTTTACAATAGAAGAGATAGTATATAAATTAAAGTCTGGAAAAGAAATACCCCCTTGAGACCAGCTATTAGTATGTTTCTTTAATGCAATCCTAGGTCTATTAGGTGCCCATAGGAAATTTAACATTAGTGTATTCAGTTTCTTGATAATTATTTTTGTAGGTGGAAGTATTATTGATTGTATTAAATATAAAATCTTGGGGAATATTATCATTTTAATAATTGTAAGTCTCTCCTCCATAGTAAAAACATATTATTCCAGGTATTAAAAAGATTTTGTATATTAAGAAAACAGGTATTATAATTATTATATATAATAGATTTAATATCTTTAGATAGTATTATACCTAAATAAGTTATCTGACCTGAATTGGGTACATATTTAGTAAAATCACTAATGAGAATATTTTGTGTATATATAGGTAGTATTTTAGTTTTTTCTTCATTGAATATTAAACCAGAAATGCTTTTAAAATTCATCATTTTATCAAATAGAGACTGCATAGAAGAATTAGATCCTGCTGATGTAATTAGAACATCATCTGCAAAAAGTTGAATTTTGGATGTTGTATTTTCATCTATTTCAAAACCCTCTATGTCAGTACTGTTTCTGATCAAATTAGCCCAAGGCTCCATTACTAAAGTGAATAATAGTGGAGAAAGTGGACATCCTTGTTTTGTACCTTTAAGAATGGGTATTTTTGTGAAACATATGTTCCTACCTTAATATAAGCCAACGCTCCTTTGTATAAATGCTCAATTAGATTTACAAATGCATCTGAGAAGTTTGTGCACTTCAGTAAGGTAAACAGATAGTCCCAACTTACTGAATCAAATGCTGAACTTATATCAAGACTAATAAGTGTTAAATCTTTCTTTTTCCTATTTGCAAAATCAATTAATGTTAAAGTTCTTCTTATATTATCAAAAGTATTTCTATTTACAATGAAGCCTGTCTGATCTATATCTATAATGCCGGGAATGATTGTCTTCAATCTATCAGCAGAAATACTCATAAACATTTTATAATCAACATTAAATAGTGAGATGGGCCGATATGAAGTACATCTAGTTGGATCTTTATTAGGTTTTAAAATTGGCGAAATAAATGTATATTGCCAAGATGGGGCTTTATTAACTCAGTTTGGGCCAAAATAAAAACCTTATGTATTAATGAATATGTACTTTTAGAAAGGATTTTATATATCTCTGGCATAATACCATCATTACCCGGTGCTTTGTTTGATTTAAGCTTATTTATTTGTGTAATAACCTCTGTATATGAAATACTTTTGTCCAATAGTTTAATCTGTTGTTTATTAAGCTTTTTATTCATGTTTGTGGTTATAAACTCCTTTATTTTATCTTTAGGTTCCATGTTAATGTTATTATTGTTAATATTGTGAAAGTGATTTCTAAATTCATCTAGTATTTCTGGTAGACTAGAAACATTCTTCTTTTTCCTTAGAGAAAAGATTTCTTTGATATGGTTTTGTTTATTCAACCTTTTGTTTTATTTTTAAGTCTATGCAAGTATTTGGGGCTTATTGAGTAAGACAAAACTTGTATTTCTCTAGAGTTATTTTAACTTTATGAGTTAAAATTTCTTTGTATTTCTCATTTAGTTTGTTTATTTCTTCAATGACTTTCTTATCCATAATATTTTCTTTATTATTATGTTTATAAGAGTCTAATTTACTTTGAATATCTAACAATTCCTTATCCCAAGATTTCCTTTTATTATTATACCATCTTATACTTTGTCCATATAGATATGATTTTAAGGCATCCCAAACATAGACAATGGAGACTTCAGGAGTATTATTTATGTCTAGAAAATGTTGTACTTCTGAAAGTATATATTCTTTATAGTCTTTTAGTTGAGTTAAGTATGCTGGTATCCTTTTGATCTGAACATTATGAGCATTTTTTATCATGAATTCAAAAACAATTGAATTATGATCAGATATAGGACATGAAATGATTTTGGAATTAATTAAATCTGTTACCATCTGGTTAGAAATAAAGACCCTATCTATTTTTGAATAAGTTTTGTATCTGTTAGAAAAAAGGTATATGGTAATGATTTTGAATCTATCTGATTATTAATATCATTCAAATGATAAGAATTAGCAAAATCATTTAAATGTTTTGCATTAGATGTAATTCTTCTTTTCCTATAGTGGTAGTATCACTTTCATGTAGTATACAATTAAAGTCACCAGCTAAAATAATATCTCCTATAGAGAATGATATGATCTTATCAAGATGATGTTTCACTGTATTAATACCAATTCCAGGTATCCAATATACATTAATTAAAGTGTAAGTCTTCCCATTAATTTGTATTGTAACCATACAAAACATTCCTTTGTCATCCTGATAAGACTTAATGGTTTTAGGAATGGGCATACTTTTATTCCATAAAATAGCCACTCCTCTTTTTTTCTGAGTGTGCTCTGAACTAACCAATACAGCATATTTGTTTGTGGCTAGTTTATCAATATCTTTTTTCAAGAGATGGGTTTCTTGCAGGAAGACTAAGTTGGCCTTATGTAAATTAATGTATCTTATTAGGCTTGCCCTTTTACACGGATTATTCAATCCATTAATGTTTAAAGAAATTCCTTTTAAAGATGTCATTTGGCAATTTTAAAACTTAAGAATCTTATGATCAAAATAACAAATAACAACATAAGTAATGTTACATCTCCTCCTTTAGGTGTACCTTTAAATATAGCTGTATTTATTGAATCTCTTATGGGATTTTGTATAGGATTCAATTTTGTTTGTAGTGACAATGAGTGTACAAAATATATTGTGGATGTCAAAACTATATACATATAACAATGAACAAGTGAAAATAATGTAAGGATTAAACCTTGCATCCAGCCTGGAGTTAAAAACTCCAACTTAGAGTAGTATTTACCACTCAAGTTAACCCCCTACCCTAAGCAGCAGTACCTCAGCTACCACCTTATTAATTTAATACTGGTTATATTTAACTTAAATTAACAGCTTTCAATTCAATTATCTAGCAAGACAAGACTACACATTTGATAAAACAGCATCATATAAACTAACATAAACTTTTTTTTTTAAAAAACTATTCATACTACTATATACATCTATGTAATATAATACACTTGTATTCAAATAGCATTCAAATAAACTTGATATTAGGAACCAAGAGGAGAGAGAAATAAAAGACGTGAAAGAGGGAGAGAGAGAGTGAAAGAAAGAGAGAAAAAAAAAAAGAAGGCATATTTACATATTAATTTATTCAAAGTATGTAAAAATAAGTTCTAACATTCATTTAAATCAAAAACTTTGGCTAATATGGTTCAGACATTACATATATTAAGATGCATCTATTTTCTGTCATGTAAATGCAGTCAACAGCTTCCAAAAAAAACCTTGAATTGCTTGTATATGAGCATTTTACTCATACTCATTATTGTCAATAGAATAAAATATTATATTTATAGAAATTGTTATAAATCATACTGCATAGTTATGCAAATTCTCAGAAACACTTGCATTATTGTAAAAAAAATCTGTATTTTGTATGTCTATACTACTGCTTTAAAATATATCACATGACAATTTCTTCCAGTATAGAGTTATAAAGTTATTTATGCTTGTTAATCAGATGAATTAAATGAGTTATAGTAATGTATATGTTTGGAACATAAGTTTTAAACACAGATTAGTATGCTGCAGTCAAGTAGATTTTCAAAAACACTTGAATAAATGTTTCATTTTCTATGCCTTCTAAAATAAGACATTTACTTACTACAAGAAACTGCATCATTTAAAATCATTATAACTGACATATTTTATGAATTATAACATAGATATTTAAGTAATTATATAAAATAACTCACATTTAAATGTCAAAGAGTTCATTTTCCTTCACATAGTCGCATTTGCATCAGTTCTACTTCCTGGTAGAGTGTTCTTCCTGAATCTGTGATGTGTCAGTGTGATATCTGGGTCAAAGGTCAGATTGACTGCTTTCAGCTTCTCTGTGAGAATTCTGAGAGTTGAAGCTTTTGAAAGGACACTGTTCATGAGGTAGCCCACATCCCAGATTGTCTCCCTTAACATTTTGGCGGGAAACTTGTTAAAAACTAGTGACAAACATTCATTTAGCAGTGTAAATGCATCTAAACATGACAAAACCTTCGTGATGTATTTTACAGGTTATTACAGCCTCTATGTAAGTGAAATTAAGCCCAAAGTTATTAATAAGTAATAAAACTCAATATTTTTGTCCCAACTCAATTTTTATGCAAATCTTATTATTTACTGTGTCTATATGATCAAAAGCATTTCTATATATTAATATGAGAGAAAAAAATAAAGAGAAAGAATAAAGAAAAGAAAAAGAGAGTAGAAAATAAAAGAGTGTAAAGCAGAAATACAAAAATGTAAGAGAAAGCTATAAGAAGTATATACAATGGAATATTACTTACTGTTTATATAAATAGAGTTAAAAATAAAACATATTATTTACTATTATTTAGTTCTAATTATTATTAGTTAAAGCATGACAGATTATTTACAAACAAGCATAAGCAGTATAATCAAGAAAGTATAATTAGGAATAGCATTTGAAGAACATATAAACTTTTTACAAGGAATAAATATGTTATTATTCCATTTATCATATTTTCATTACTCTTCTCCCTGCCCTCCCCCACCCTTTACCCACTACATAATCTAAATAGAATGTCATTGTTTAAAGAAAGAAAAGAAGAAAAGGAGAAAAAAAAAGAAAAAAATGTATCAAATTACTGACCTTACTTCTCTTTTTCAGAAAGAGAAACAAATTGAATAATAGCTTGTTATTAGTTCCTCAGATATTTTGACTGGTTATGAAACAAAACATTTCTTTGCACACAGAGAATAACTTTGATTAAATCTTTTTCAGAACATTTGTGGCTTTCTGGAAATGCAGGAACTATATTTAAAAAGATTAATAATGAAGTAAAATGATGAGAGAAAAAAAAAACATAGAACAAATCATTTGTTCTTTAGTCTCTTCTTCTTTCTGAAGTCTTCCACGAAGTTTCAGTTGCCAGTCTCTTTAATGAAGGACTAGCCCATTCCATTTCCTCTATTTTATTCAAAATCTTATTTTTTTTGATAAACAGTAAAGCAGAGTCTAAGTCATCAAAAATTTTAGGACCATCAGGAAGGAAGATTTTTAGCTTGGCAGGAAACAGAAGGTATGTTTTAAACTGTGCTTTTTTAAGCTCCCTTATTAGTGGCAGAAAAACTTTTCTTTTAGCTATTACCAAGGAAGAATAGTCATTGTCAAAACGCACAGTTGTCTCATTAATCTTAACAGGAGCTTTAGCCCAAGCAGATTTAAGAATCATCTCTTTATCAAAAGATGATAGAAATCTAACTATAACTGATCTAGGATAGTTTTTGTTAGAGTTAGTATTAGCTATAGATCTATGTGCTCTTTCGATACCAAAAGAGAATGCTTCTGGTAAGTCTAAAGTTTTAGGGAGCCATGTTGTTAAAAAGAAGTAATATTGTTACCTTCAATATTTTCTGGCAGTCCAAAAATCCTAATGTTATTGCGCCTAGATCTATTTTCCAAGTCATCCAGCTTTGTTTGTAAATGTGTATTTTGTTTCAGCAGAAACTCAATGTTGATTTCCTCTTCTTGGATTCTATTTTCCATGTCATTCACAGCTTCTTCTATGCCTGTCATCTGGATCTTCTGTTGTTGCAGGTCTATATGTAACAAGTCTATTTGTTTTGTAGTTTTTTCTATGAAGGTATCAATTTTAGTATCCATTTTATCCATCTTAGCAGTAAGTTGCTGGATTATAGTTATCAGAGACTGAAGTACTTTCTTGATGCTGGAGTCTTGCGAATTTGTCTTACTGGAACTCATTTCAGACTGATAAACTGACAGGAAAATTTCCAATGTGATTTCAGACAGGAATATTGTTAAAATGTCCTTTCTTTTTTAGATATAGTTCAAGAACTATATAAAACAAACATATTTAGAAAGAAAATTACTTCAAAAATTAATTTTTTAAGTAATTAATTCCTGTCAGTGTAATGAAATTGGTGGAGCTGAAGAAATCTGCTGCTATCCTGTGTTCATCCTTGGCCACGCCCCCACTGTATACTTCTGAAGAAAGGGGAACCAAACTTGAAGAGGCCAGTATGGTGCGATAAGAATCATCTTGCTTCCCAAGGAAGTTGCCTTCTGAATCACTCTTGATAATAGAGGGAACGGAGGGAAGGCATAGAGCAGACTTGTGGGCCAATCGTGGACTAGAGCATCCCTGGATGGCTCTCCCAGTGGGAGGGGGATCAGAGTGAAGTACCTGCTGCACTTGGCATTGAGGGGACTGGCAAACAGGTCGCAGCAAGGTTGACCCCACCTGGAGAAGATCTGAGTTGCAACTCGGTTGTTCAAGGACCACTCGTGAGGCATCAGAATAGCTCTGCTTAGCCTGTCTGCTATCACATTGGACTACCCCAAAATGTGCATTGCTACTAGAAAGCGTTGGGAAGACACCGCCCAGTTCCACACTCTCATGGCCTCTCTGCAAAGGGGATAGGACCTGGTTC
Source organism: Protopterus annectens (assembly GCF_019279795.1). Lineage (NCBI taxonomy): Eukaryota > Metazoa > Chordata > Ceratodontiformes > Protopteridae > Protopterus > Protopterus annectens. Next base: position 672,901,684 of record NC_056749.1, on the reverse strand, counting down.
CACCCTGCTTGTTTAGGTACCACACGACTGACATGCTGTCGGAAAGAATAGCAATTGTCCCCTTGGGAAGAGAGCTCTGAAGTGCTTGCAATGCTAGAAGCACTGCTCTCATTTCCAGGACATCGTGATCTTGCCATATGCTTTGGACCGTTCTGCCCAGATAATGGCCACCCCAACCTATCTGGGAAGCGTCCGTGGTCACCGTGGCGGTAGGAGACAGGGGGGTCAGAGGTCTCCCTATGTCTAGATTGGATGACTGAAGCCACCAATGTAGGTCTTATTGGCATTGTTCCATGATGAGAATGGGATAAGACAGAAGAAACTCCTGAAAGGACCACTGGACCGAGACCAGCCACTGGAGGATCCGCATATGTAGCCTGGCTAGCGGTACTAGCATGATGGTAGCCGCCATGGACCCTAGTAGTTGAAGAGCAAGTCTGACTTGGACTTTCTTGAGGGGTAGTAAGGCTAACACTTGAGCCTGTAGCACTTTGATTCTTTCTGTTGGAAGAAAGGCTCTCATTTGGATGGAGTCTAGCTCTGCGCCGATAAATGCAACATGCTGTGATGGCCGCAACACAGATTTTTCCCAGTTGAAGGTAATCCCTAGGTATTGGCCCAATGTGATGGTGGCCCTTGTGGCTCGAACGAGTAGATGCCTGGAGGGGGCAGTGAAAAGCCAGTCATCCAGATAAGGAAAAACCTGGAATCCTTGACGTCTCAAGTGAGCTGTCACCACTGCTAAGCATTTGGTAAACACCCTGGGGGCTGTGGTGAGACCAAAAGGCAGAGCACGAAACTGGTAGTGACTGGCTCCCAGCCGGAAGCGTAGGTGACTCCTGGATGCCTTGTTTATCTTGATGTGGTAATAGGCATCCTTGAGATCGATGGAGCACATCCATACTCCTTTTTCCAATAAGGGGAAAATGGACTGAAGAGTGACCATTCAGAACTTGGACTTCAGTGCAAATTGGTTTAAACGGCTGAGGTCCAGAATGGGCCTCAGGTCCCCTGTCCTTTTTGGTACCAAAAATAATCTTAAATAAGTTCCTGATCCGATCTGGTCTGAGGGGACTGGTTGGATGACTCCTTTTTCCAGCAGCTTCGAAACCTCTAGCGCTGCTTGATCCCTTTGACTGGGTGGAATGTCTGGGATTTTTCTGGATAGGGGAGGGAGTGTAAGAAAGGGAATGGTGTAACCTCCGGTAATTATTTGGAGCACCCATTGATCCTGAGTGATACTTTCCCAGGCTTGAGGATGCCTCGAAAAATGGCCCCCCAACTGGCTCCGGAGTAGCACAGTCGGGCAGTCCCTCAGGGACGTTGGTAGGAAGATCCACGAAAGGATTCACGGTCTCCTGAGTTGCAGGGGCCTCCTCTGCTTCTAGGGCGGCACCTTCCAGAGTAATTTCCCCCTCCTCTGCCCCTGGAGGGGGGGGTCACCATGATCGACGGGGAAAGACTTCTGAGATTTCCTGAACCATAACTTGCCTCCCCTCCGTGCTTTGGGATAAGGCCTAGAGGGAGGCAAGAAATGGGCCCCTACAGCAGACAAAGTCTTACCCTCCTGCTCACATCTTTTGAGAGTGTCTTTCACTTTGGGTCCAAAGAGGCAGGACCCATCGAAGGGGGCATCCGTGAAGGAAGACTTGAAGGCTTCCGAGGAGTGACACAGGTGCATCCAGGCTTGCCTCCTGAGGGCTACGCCTGAGCTAGCTGCCCTACCCACCCCTTCGGCTGCATAGGATATGAGCCTCATGGACGAATTGACAATAGAGGAAAGGGTAGACAGCTGGGCATTGACAGTCTGATTCAGCGCCTCAGGCAAGTTACCCGACAGGGTATCTCCCAATTCCTTAAGGAGATCTCTTTGGAGTCTAGTGAAGTGGCAAAGATAGTTCAACGACCGCAAAGTAAAAGTCGCTGAAGACAGGGTACGCTTCCCATACCAATCCATACTCCTGGACTCCTTGTTAGGAGGATGAATGGAAGCAGAAGTTTCTGCAACTTCTTGCTGAGTGGCAGATGCCACCACCATGGCATCTACAGGAACTCCTTTAGTTAGGAACTCTTTCTCATGGGGTGCCAATAGAAACTTGTTTGGGTGGCTGGGCATAGGTTCCATGGAGTCAGGGTGTTCCCACACCCTTCGACAAATAAGGTCTAACAATTCGTCAAAGGGCGGAGAAATCCAAGAGGTGGAAGGTCGGGCTCCGAAGGCTTTGAGGAGGACCGACTCATCCTCAGATGGGGATTTAGAAGGCCAGTCACCTCTCTGCCTTAAAATCTCCAGAATATCAGAGAATAAGACCTCATCGGAGGGCGACTTAGGGGGACCCCTCTGCGTCATCAAGGTCGGTATCAGAAGTGATGGACTCATTTGGGGAGTCAACGTGCTTCCTTTTGCACGACTTCTTTCTGGGAGGCTCCTCAGGCGAGGAATCTGAAGGGCCCTCAGAAGGCTGGGGACCATACATGGAAGTATCCTCAGGCCTTTGAGCCCCACTGTCCACTGATAAGGGGGCGTCAGAGGCTCCAGCCGCAGTGCCAAGGGAAGGAGTGGCTGATTCGAGTGAAGTCACTGAAGACCTGGCCAGTGCGCTCCTCATGGCCTCGAATGCGGGTCCACCGGAATCCGAGGATTGACCCGTCTCCGAAACCACAATCGGAGAAGGGGTTCCCCTAGCCGAGGCACCAAGTGGGAGACTCGGAGCCGAGGGATGAAGCCCCAATGTATCCCCCTCAGGTCCGACCGAGGAAACCTGAGTGCCAAAACCAGAATATGGAATCAAACAGGTTGGAGCCAAGGTCGAGCTGATAGGCTTAATTGGGGTATCGGAGCCGACCCCAGGACCCCACTTGACGCAGAACACCCTAGCTCCGACGACACAGGAGTGCTTGGAGGAGGAATAGTCAGAACTGACAAGAGGGAAGGCTCTGGAGCCGACTGAGCTGGAGCGGAAAATAACTTGGCTAATACCGGCGCCTGAAGGAGCCTCTGCACCACCCTGTCCACATCCGAATCAGACAACCTGGAAAACTTGGAGGACACAGAAGGTGGTCGAGATCTCTTACCCAGAGGATCCAAGGTTAGGCTAGGAGAAAGGCTCCGAATCGGTTCCAAGAGGATCGGAGCCGAAGCCGGCTCCAGTGTCATAGAAACCTCCTGCGGCGCCGATAACAATGTAGCTGAGGAGGTAGACTCAGACACAGAAGTCCCTTCCTTCGGCTCTGAAGCCAATGGAGCCGAGGAAGGTGGAGCAGTCTTCATTATTTTCTCCGATGGCTCCGATGAACCAGACGGAGCCGGAGATCTCTTTTTTGGTTTAGACTTGGACTTCCCACTAGAGGAAGATGACTCCAAAGCTTCTTCAAAGGCAGGTTTGACAAGGCCCCTGAGAATCAATTTATTTTTCCTCTCTTGCAAGACTCTAGAGCTAAAAGAGTGACACACACTACAAGATTCTTGCAAATGAATAGAGCCCAAACAATACACACAGATGTCATGGCCGTCCGTTAAGGAAATCTTATAAGAACATTTGGCGCACTTTTTGAAGCCAGTAGGCTTATGCTCTTTCCGATCTTTGCCTGACATGGCAATACAATAAAACACACACACACAAGGTAAGGAAGGGCGGGGGAGGGACTCTAACTTGAATTCCCAACAGACTTAACAGACCGGGGGGAGGGCTAAGGCCCTCTAACTTAAACGGGCCTAGCCCGTGAAAAACAAGGTTTCTACAGAAAAACTAACTAAATAAAGGAAGGGGCGCTAACTTAAAATGCCCCTGCAGGTGTAACAGACACAGGAGAGGCTAAGGCCCTCTAATTTAAACGGGCCTAGCCCGCCGAAAACACAAGGAATTCACAAAAACAAAAAACTGACTAAAAATAGTCGCAACTCACAGGATACACTGAATGTAGCTGTAAGAACAGCTTTTGACATAAAAATAGACAGAATAAACTAAGAAAAATAGTTTAAATAAGGTACTTAGCCACAGCCAAGCTCGAGACCATGTCTGTACTCTACGAGCGGCAAACGAGATCTGGGGGTTTGGCGTGGTGCATCTTGGGATACTAGGGCTAGCCCAGCCAATCAGAGACTTCGAGCTAGCAAATAGCGTCCGAGTCGGAGCCAATTCTTGGCTCCGAACCCATTAGTTAAGAATATGGTGAGATAGGACCACATTACATCAATAGTTTCTCTTTGGTATGTCTGTTTTACAGAAAACAAGCAAGACAATGGCAACAGAAATAATGTAAAAACCATATCAAAACAAACATCATAAGTGGAAGGCCAGACAGCAGCAGCAGCAACATGCTTCATGCTTCCAGACTGCAACTCTGGCCAGGTTTCTAGTCCACCTCAGTTACAACTGATCCCTTCCCCCATCACCTAGAAGGCATATTTCCCCTTTTTACACACAGATGCTTCCAAATCACCATGGACAATTGGGTAAGAGAGAATGTCAACAGGGTCTACAACGCAGCCTGTTGGAAAATTAGTTCCAGGTTTCATTCCAAATGTCCCAACAGACCAAATATACATCTAGCACTTCTTTTTACAAAGCACTCACTGAGCAAATGAACAGATCAGCCAGTTCTTATTGCAGAAAAATAAGGAATTTTTTCCAAAATTCCTTCTGGTTCCATAAAGGATGTTCCATGGATACTCTTTCTGAATATCTCAAATAAAAAATTAGATTATTGAAAAAAGATCATGATGTTAGCACTACAGACCTGACTATCCTTTCAGATGTAAGAAGCCTTTCTAGTCAAAAGGAGCATGCACAATGCTTATCTCAGCATCCCTGGTTGTAAGCCCAAGAAACACTATCTTAAATTTTGTGTGGTGACTTCTATTTCCAAGTCTTCTGTCTCAAAATACAAATCACTGTGCAATCACCTATTCTGTTAAATCAGCAGTATCCTGAACTACAAATGAAAATGATAAACATTTATAAAACAGAAAGTTAAAGGAAAAATGAAAACATGAATTAAATACATTTTCACATCCTGCTCGCGGGTCTATATGACAAGATTGAATGCTTAGGTTATCGAACACCTAAACATCGAACTTGTAATATCGAACCTCAAAACCGTGAACGGCACAAGGAAAGCCTTCCATTAGCCAGAAAAATAAGAAAATAATTTTACACTGAAATGAAGTGGGGGGGGGGCTTCGTCCCTCACACCCCCCCTAACTAAATATACCAACTCTGAGTTCGCTCTACAGTAGACAAAATGACAAAATCCAGCACGGCCGTTCACTGTTTTTTGATTTCGATATTACAAATTCGATGTTTAGGTGTTCGATAACCTAAACATTTGATCTTGTAATATAGACCCCATGCTCTCTAGCTGTAAGTTAGGAATTAGACTGGCAAAGTCTACAAATATAAACCACTTCTGCAATCAGCTTGTCTAAAAACCCCCCAGAAAAAGAACATTTACAGTTCTAAGCATCTGAAATCAGCACAAACCAACAAATCTAAATTTTGCATCAACACACCAGTTAATAAGCTCTTAGACAGTAATTTAAGTTCAAATGCCACAAACTTAGCTGAGTAAAAAATAGTAAAGAATCAATATTATCAACTTATATGAAATGCAGTTGAAGTTGTAGGATTGCCTAAAGCCAGCTCTGTGCTTCTTTCTCCCTAGATTGGATTAAACATGCTAAATTTTCTGATCGTGACTTTCCAGGTAGATGCAAAAAAAGTCAGAGTTTGCTCTCATATATGTACTATGAAAGTGGTAGGGATAACATGAATACAGTATATGTTACCAAATTGGTAATGAAATGAAAAAAAATGTGTATAGAAGATTTCATTTTATAGAGTCAATCTAATATATAAAAAGCAGATATTAGTGTGAAGGAATACAAGGAACAGACTAACATAAGCAGGCACAGGGGCCTAAATAAAATACCAGCATGGGGGGGGGGGTGATTGGCATAATGGTTAAGGTGTTTACCTCAAAGGTACAGAGTTTGATTCTTGGGAAGTATGACTAATTTAAAAAGGCCCTCTAGATTCATCAGTCTGGTTATCACCCCTGAATCCTGTATCAGATGGGGAAAAGCACTACAACCCAGAGAATTAACATCTATAACTAGGGACTACCTATAGTTGCAGGACAGATAACAGAATTGAGTGAATTTAATTTTAACCAAAAGTGGTCATGATTTGTGATTAATCTACATGAAATTTTAACTGGACAAGAAAAGGAAAAAGTCAGGAAGAGACAAAATAATAATTTTCATTAGTCATATGACATAAAGGAACTATATTTCCATTATTTCCATTCTTTTTTCTTTTTTAGTATAACTGTGAGACAGAACATCAGAAAAAGAGTATCTACTGTCTCTGTTCAGAGATGCATAGCTTACTTAAGGTACAACTCACTTAGACCTAGAAAAGGTAATCATCCTGACTAATTTCTACTATTAACATTTGAGAATTTTCTCAAGCAACTCCATGAGGAGGCATAAGAAACTAGTTCTAGAACTGGTTTAATTGTTGGTCACAGGAGATAAAAATCAGTGCAATGTTGACATAGTATTCTATTTTAAGAAGATATAAATGATTGTATTACTAAAATGATCATGTTATATTCTACAGGTTAAAATTTATAATATATTATTTGCAATATATTAGATAACATTCTACCAAGAAGATAACTATGAAAGAGATAAAAGGAACATTGAGGAAGATAAGGAATCAAAAGGAAATTCTGAAGACAAAGTCAGAGATGCAGAGGAAACATAAAAGAGCAAAGGTAAACCACACACAAATGAAAAGACCCTGTTACATTAAACTGAAAAGCATAGTATTGGCCAATCCAAAGCATAGTTTGAGGTAAGACATGGAAGGAAAAGATGCACTGTTTCCTCATATAATGTGAAGACAGTGAGCAAACATGTTAAGAGTTACAGAACTAAGATAGAGAAATATGGTTATCAAATGCCACTTATGCTATTATAAGAATACTTGGCTAAAGCAACAGACACTGAAAATCCTGTCATACAAGACATAACCAACTAAAATTAAACTAAGTTTCTTCCAAAGTAATCAGTAAAGCTAGATGTACAATAAAATTCAAAGGGGCAAATGAAGCAAAGTTTGATAGGTTTACTCTTCCCCAAACACTTAAAAACAGAAAATGATAAAATGGTGACAAAATGAGATGAAAACTTCACATTGTTACCCCATCAGTAGTGGAAGGGGAAACAGTCAGTTGCATTATACTGATATTAACAAAAAGGGTGGAGCAACACTGAAATGAAATTATGAAGAATCTCTAAAATAAATGTCTGGATACAATTTGTTCTCCGGAGTAGAAGCTTTCCATGGTGAATATGTATATGATTCAGGAACTCAACCACTGTGTAGCATTTTACCAAATATCCTGAATGTGTGTCTCCTGGCCTTAGGCATTTATGGTCATCTCCTTCACCCACTTTTGAAATATAAAATAGTTTTTTCTTTCTTACCTTAAGCAGTTACTGCTAAAGTTTAAGAAATAAAGGTAAACTAAACGGTCTAAGTACTTTCAAAAGTTAAAAGTGTAAAAACTAAAATAACACTAAAACAATGTGCCTTAAATGTCTTTCCAGATGTTGTACACCAACTATAAATCAAACATTAAATCTGTAAGGACTATACTTATAAATTTCTTTCGTCTTCTGTAGCATTCTCATATTAGTAAGCACAATCCAACTCTTTTCAGAAGGCCAATTCATAACCATATACTTTGCTGACAGCAGCCTGCAAGATCTCAGAAACATCAATAACGCTCCCCTGAATGCATAACCAGTGACAAACGCGTAGAACCAGTCAGAGGACTAATGGAAGATTTATCTTATTTAAATGAACAGTAACTTCACAATTCCTACAAAATGACTGATCCAAAACTAGAGTAATATGAATGTGTGTCACTAGTCATTTTAAGTCTGAAGTTAACACTGTGTAACTGTTCATTAAAATTAATTAGGCCCCCTTTCTAAAGTCATATGATGTTTTTTTTGTTATTTTAGCCTTCAGAATATAAAATCTTAGAACGACCTGATGCTGTCTGTTTCTGGAACTCTTCTTTGGTCATCTGCCATTCAGGGGATCAGTGCATTCCCAGAATTCAGCCACAGCATATAAGTTTCAAACAGATAGGCTTTATTAAATCAATATTTAACAAATTAAGCTATATCTTTGTATAATCAACTAGCCTCCAAGACACCAGAATCTGAAATATAAACCAACAATGTAGTATGAAAGCATTAGTTTCTTAACTCATTACATCCGAGTGATGCCTCCAGGTGCATCTGCAGTTAACTCCTACTGATGCCTCTAGGTGTCAAATATTGCTTGTTCATATTTGAAACAATAATTTCAAAACTATGCAGTGCGCAAGGTTTTAATAGGGCTCATAGTTTCATAGTTTCATAGTTTAGTACTAGGCTATCTGCCCTGGGGCATTTGCAAGCCTAGCCATAGTGATGTGGCTTTTGCCACCCCATGAAATGGTACAAAAATGCACATAATAGATTTAGAATACTGTGCCTCTGTCTAGTAGTGACACAGTGACGGTCCCCTTATATAATAGAATTAGTTTACTGTGCCCCTGTCTAGTAGTGACACAGATGTGACCCCTGGGGTAAACTTACGATCTCCCATCCACTCATCAAGACTCCTCTTGAAGAGGGCTAGTGAGGGGCTCTGCCTAACATGAACTGGGATTCTGTTCCAGAGCATGGGAAGCCTCTGGGTTATGAATCTATCCCTCCAGCATGTCCTATTCATACTTGTGCTGAGGTTTAAGTCTTTAGCTCTCGTGGTTCTGATGGATTTGGATTTTTTGAGGTGGAGCATGTCCATCAGTTCCTGATTGGACATGGCCTTGTACGTCAGGCACAGATCACCTCTGAGCAGGCGGTATGCTACTGAATAGAGCTGGAGTTTCTTTAGTCTGGCAGAATAAGACATATATTGGAGACCCTTGATCCTCTTGGTAAGGTACTTTTGTGGTCTCTCCAGCTGTTGCAAATGCTGGGTGAGGTACATACCAAATGGGGCATTGTACTCAATCATGGGTCTGATGAGGGAGGAGTATAGGGGTACAATGACATCCTTGGATCTGGATGTGAATCCCTTCATGATAAGGTGTGCAAGGTAGAATGTCTTTCTAACCACTTTGGCAATGTGGGTGTCAAATGAGAGGTCGCTGTCGACTTGGGTCCCTAGGTCTCTGATTACTTTTTCCGTACTCAGAGAGTTGCTGTCTATGTGATAATTTGTGGGTACTTTGTTTTTCCCAAAGGGGGTGACTATACATTTTTTGGCATTTAGTTTAAGGCCATGACTCCGGCACCAGTTGTCTGTTTTTGTGAGGCCTTTTTGTAGGATGTATGTGTCCGCTGGTGTATCGACTATGGCGCCTAGTTTGCAGTCATCTGCGAACTTTGTCAGCCACAATCCTCCCATGTTTGCTTTTTCCATCTTAAAGCTTACACAATATCAAACTCAACTACATTAATATTTGACTTCTATCTAGTGCAAGTAAATATATATTAGCTGCTGTTTTTATGATATTAATTTATATAGATATAATTTTCACATTTCTCTAAATATCTCAGTAACCAAGTAACACAGACAGAACTCCTTAGCCTCATGTGAAAGCTCTCAGTTAGATGAATAAAATGTGTGTAACTTGAGTGCCTGCTGAGATATTGTATATTGTTTGAGATATTGCAAAATATTAAAAATGTAATAGTTATTGCATTTACTGTGACTTATAAAATTTGGTTTAAGACCTAAAACTGAAACTATCACTATAAAAATAGTTTGTGCTGAAGAGTTTGCCATTTATACTTCTTTCATGATCCTTATGGTTCCAGAGATATGTACATTTGTTTGAAATCCTTCAATCCCTCCTCATCCTCTTTTCCCATTTTGCACATGTGGTCAGAGTGCCACTTCCACGGTGACAATCATCTCGAGCAAAGGTTTACACTGCCGGGTGGCTAGCCTTGTCGTTTTAATTCATTCACACCACTTGCGCACACACTCTCACCTACGGCCAATTCAGAGTGTGCAACTGAAATGTGAGGACATAATTTGATTCTGCCAAAAGGCTTAGGCCCCGCCCATTGGAAGTTACAGTGCAAACTTCCGGAGTTCCATTGGAGTGAATGAGTTAATGTAATTAATTCAAACATTAATGAAGTGAAAACTAAACTAAAACACAAAGTAATATGCCTTAAGGGTTATCTAGTCAGTCTTGCGACAGCTGTTTCCTTGACTGCTTATAGAGTAAAAAATGTGCTAAAATACCTTTCAGCGAACCTCAGGGGTAAATCTTTTTGCAGAGGGCACGTCCCCTTGCATCGCCTCATGTGAGAGGGGGTCACTTTCCATACCCTGTTAACTTGTGTGTGTGTGTATGTGTGTGTGTGTGTGTGTGTGTGTGTGTGTGTGTGTGTATATATATATATATATATATATATATATATATATATATATATATATATATATATATATATATATATATATATATATATATTAAAATATATATATTTAATGTTTGTGCAATCATTGGGACATGTTTTAAAGCCACAGAGGGTACCACAACAGTGCAAGGCCATAAGGCCTTCCTCACATTTAGACTAGTTACTACACAGGCTGAGACTAAAGGTGGAGGTGTTTCAATTTAAATCAAAAAGAAATATACCTGAAGGTTGCTCACACAGGGCAACGCAACTAATCTTCTCCATATTCAAATCACCATAGGCAAAATCACATATTATTTCCTTGCAAGCTATAAGTCCCCCTGTATGACCCAGGAAACCCATAACATGTATTTAAGTTCACTGGAAATGCTCATCATCCAACCCAATATCATATTCGGGGGAAACTAATTACCCCACTATTAATCGGTAATCATATACAATGCCAAATATGTTAGCACAGAGATTCTTGGATTTTGTAAACCAGACTCCCTGGACCAGAGTGTCAATACGCTGACCAGGGGTGCAAACATACTATATCTGGTCCTCATTAATATGGGAGAGTGCTGTACAACCCCTAGTGTAATGCCCTCCCTGGCAAGGTAAGACCACAAAATGGTCTCCATTGAAGTAAAAATAAAACTAATCCTGGAATGTTCAGGAACTACTCTAAGGCTAACTTTCAAATATTAAGTGATAACCTAGCAACATTTCTAGCCCCCCCCCCCCAAGCCCTGAGAATACTGATGCATCTGCAGAACTGTTCACTGAAACCCTATACAAAAGCATGTTGATATCTGCATACAGGCAGCTTTACCCACCAGGAATAAGTACAGAACTAACTCCAAAACCAAGCTACCATGGTGGAATCACAACATCAGTAGACTATATAACAGAATGAAGAGACTTATGGCAAAAAATTAGGAGGTGTAGCACCAAGCAGGATAAAAGCACTCAAACTAAACAAACTCCTCAGAGAACAAATAAAGTCTACCATAGCCAATTGTGAGGTAAATTAGGCCTCCCAAGCCAACAACACCTACATAGCATCCTTAAGCTATGTCCGCAACCTCAGAGATAATACACAATTGTGTGCAGAACTCATTCTTAATGAAGTCACCTATACTGAATCACATGGAGAGATGATAAAACCAGCAAGCAAAGGAGAGTAGTATTGCTGGAACTGAATCCATCCGCAAGTCTTGGTGATTACTTTCATGAGGTGGACCTTGTTTTTTACTAAACCTCTCCAAGATGACACTGATACATAGACTATATTTTATATAGCATGGATAGAAGTAGATTAAAAAAAATAAAAAAAAGACAACTGGGCTGTCCCAGGATAAAAAGGTACCCAATCCTGCTAAGCACACTGGTATCAGAAGTAGAAAAAATGACAGTGTAGAATCCTCAAGACAAGGAAATATTTCTACAATGGGGTTAGGCCAGGTTCAGGGAGAGGATGCCCCCCCCCCTTGTAGAAGGAAGTAGTAGGCCACATAAAACCCAAAAACCCACAGGCCAAAAAAGATCCCTAAAAATGATAGTGGACTACTGAGCATGAAAAAGAAATTATGTATTTGTGAAAGTACTGTTTGGATATCAAACATAAAGAGATAATTATTATATCTCGATCAACCAGTATTAGGTTATTAGAATTTTTACAGAATTTATAGTCTTTATATTTTGCAGTCTTAATTAGAGGTTTAAACATCTACCAATATTATTTTGAATTTGTTTAAAAGCACAGCAGCTTGGTGAAATAGAGAGTTGATCTTCCCAGATGTTTTGTGACTTAGTGCTCCAATATTCAGTATAATGCATACAATATTCTTGGATTTCTGCTTAAGAATTTTATTATGGTGATTTGCGTTCTATTATTTACTTCAGTTTTTTTAATTTTAAACTCAAGCTTGTGACTCTGTACTGGTTTTGGCAGGCTACAAATTTAACACAGACAATTTAAGGGAGAGAGCCACTGGCTACTTTATATTTCCTCAAGCAATAGTTTGCACACCTTGAAACCAGTCCTTCCATTAACCCACAACTCAAACTTTACCTCTACAAGAAAATTTATGTAACTTCTCTTTGTGTTTTTATGTACAACTTTGTAACTCAGTGCTCATCTGCCAGTAGAAATAGTTGTTTATAACTATGGTTTCCAAAGTCTTTTTTATTACTTTTTATGGATTACATTTGATGATTTCTTAGGCACTAGATTGTTTTTAGATAAGTCATATCTGACTATTTTTATTACTCCAAAAGACAATATGTGTCCTAGAACACTAGAGTTTTTCTGAGGCTTGTGATAATGAAGCTAGTCAGTATTCGAGTCCCCTACATACAGGAGCTTAACCATCCTATTTGTTCTTTAGGTTTTGTTGCAACTTTTGCATCCAAAGAATTTGGATTGCCTAAGTTTGATTGCTAGACTTCAGCCCAGATGCATCAAGGGCTGCAAAATGTTATTTGTGTTTTTGCTCTTAAGTTGAGCTTTTGGACCACTACAGCAGCTGCCTTCCAGAGGTTGGCACATTGGACCCAATATGCCCAATTGTATAATGGATAACTCTTGGTTTAAGGATATTCTGACACCACCCAGCCACACTTGAGTTTAACCTACAAACCTGGGAAACCATCAGTGAAGGCACAGTAAATGAAGAGCTTTTATTATCACAATTAGAAAATAACCTCTTATATCTTAATAGCCTACAATGGGAACAATTCTATTACATTCTTGCTTGCATAGACAGACAGTACCCAAGGGCCTGAGACCCTTGAAGAGGATCAAATGCAGAAAGTTGATGAGAAAATTGCAGAAGAATGGGAGCAAACTTGAAATTGGTCAACATTTTACTGACCTACAACAAGAAATTACAATCAAAGTACAGAACAGAATTTTCTAACAGTGAAAAAGCATGTTCTAATATTAACAACAAAGAGGACAGATTCAGAGCAATCTCTGAATGAGTTAATGCCTTGGATCTGAAGCTTAAGGAAAAGAAACTTCACAAATTAAAATAAGGTCAAGTAGAAATTTCTAATTATCCAAGGAGAGGACGAACCACATCCCCAAAGGAGACCAATGCAAGTCTGATATCTGAATCTCAGTCACCAAGGAGAATGCAGAATTATAATCAAGTTATTGCATCAGAACCTAATGAAAACAAACCTCACAGTCACAACCAGCAGGATTTTTCCATGGATTTAGGATCAACCAGATCAGACCCCAGACACTACCCCTGGAGACATGCAACTTAATTGAAATAATCTCAGAAAAAGACTCCACAACCTTTGCACTCAAAGGATGACTGGCACCTCAGAATAGACAAATCTCCAAAAGGAAACTACCATCACAGAGAATGCACTTGGCAGGGGAAGAGGGAGCTAAAGTACCTCTGGAAACCTCCAATGGCTCCCCCAAACTGACAAGACAGACGGAAATGGACGACCAACCTACAACAGTGAAAGTAAGGAATCACTCCACTAGAGCCTTGACTGAGGCAGAAAGAAGCGGGCTGGAAAAAAGACTTGCCTACATACCTCAAAACTGAGATAACATTGTGAATACACTCATCCACTTGAAACTATTTACGAGGAAACGGAATTTAAAAATATTCTTCCACAACAAAGAAGGAAAAGATCCCCCTGAGACAACTTTAACCCATAAATGAAAGAAACCAAACAATTTTAATCCTCCACCACACCCAACAATAACAGCCTTTGAAAATAAATGAGAAGCTGATCTCAGAAAAATCCTAAATAGACCACCCAAGAAGAAACTATACAATCTTAAGTGGGATGAAAGGGCAGCTTTAAATAAAATTAGGAAGGACACCACAAGACAATTCATGAAAGGGGGCAAAAGTGGAGGTATTATGGTTACAGACACAGACTTACAATCACAAAATCACCAGAATGTTGTATAACTCAATGTTTTATGAATCAGTTGACTTGAGCCACATTATTTTTGCTTATGAAGAGATTAACAACCAATTTACTGAACTAAGTTATGAGGGACTGATCAGCAACAGCCTGTTTGAATTTTTAAAAGTGGAACACCCTTGTCTCCCAAACTTGTTTGGAATTCCCAAACCACACAAAAATCTATTAGATCCTCCATATAGACCAGCTACTGCAAGCGCCAAAAGCATTACTGAACCAATTGCTATATACCTAGAAGTACAAATAAAATCGTTGGTTGAGAGAAACCCCTCTTTTGGGCTAAATACTAATGATTTTCTTAAAAAACATTAAAGAAGTCCCGATTCAACAAGATTCTTGGCTGGTCACTATTGATGTGGAGTCACTGTATAAGGTATTATCTCACGATTATTATATTTCAGCAGTGACTGAAGCATATGAAGAGCTTCATGCATCGCTTCTAGGAGAAACAGAGACCTTGGGCTGACTACTAAAACTATTACTTGAAAATAACAGTTTTAAATTTAACAACAAATGTTACTAACAAACTAGAGGGATAGCTGGGGGGGCAGCCATGGACCCCAGCCTTGCTAACATCGCTCTTGGAAAATGGGAGAAGGAATATATCACCTGCCAACAACACTGTGGTTGCTATTTATGCTTTATTGATTATATATTCATCACCTGGAATGGAAATGAGACTCAACTCATGG